>NC_056732.1:497232584-497450084 GCF_019279795.1 Protopterus annectens
CACAGCAGAACAGTATAAAGTGCGAAAGCACCCAACACACACCTGTGTATTCCAAAACACCGCACCATAGGTGTAAACAGATGGGGATCTTTTAAAATGTACATGTTGGGAGCTGCCATAGCTGTGATTCATCAGCATGTGTTACAGACTGACGGTGTTGTGGAGGATAATGCCGACAACCACCGTAAGCCTCAGAGGAGGAGGAGAAGAGTGTTCAGACCAAGGGTAACCTACCAGGGGCTACATGATCTGGAGATAGTAGAGCTATACAGGGTGGACAGGGACATCTTACAGCAAATAGTAGAGCTGTGCCGGCCATGCCTGAGAACCAGAAACAACAGAGGGGAACCCATCCCAGTGGACACGAAGGTATGTGTAAGCTTGTGAATACTAGCCACAGGTACCTTTCAAAGGCCAACTGGAGATATAATGGGGATCTCACAGGCATTGGCATCCAGGGTACTACACCAGTTTCTGGATGCCATGTTACCACATGCCAATGACCATATACACTTCCCCTGATCTCAGGAGGAGTTGGCCAGCAATATGCATCACTTCCACCATGTGGCAAACTACCCAGAGGTACTGGGTGCGATAGATTGCACGCACATACAAATTAAGTCACCACCCAGTGAGTATGGTAGGTGCTACATAAACCGCAAGGGATTCCACTCCATCAACTGCCAGGTCATGTGCAATGCCCAGGGCATTATCATGGATGTGTGTGCTGGCAGCCCTGGAAGCTACCACAACTCCCATATCTGGCATGCCTCACAGCTGTATCAGGTATTTGTCGGGGGGGACATCCCACAAGGTCACCTTGTGGGGATGCTGGCTATGCACTGGAGCCGTGGATGATGAACCCCATCAGAAATGCACACACACCAATGCAAGAACGCCATAATGAGGCACACGCACAAACCAGAATCATCATAGAGTGTGTGTTCAGGATGCTGAAATCCCGGTTCCGGTGCTTGGACACATCTGGTGGAGCCTTGCAGTACTCTCCAAGCACGTGTGCCCACATCTTCATAGTATGTACCATGCTACATAATATGATCCTGCGGAAACAGCTGCAGCAGGGTCATAATGGGGGAGGGCCTCACAGCCCACCACAAGTGCCAAGGCCAACACAGGCACAGAGGGATCCAGACCACAGATACACTGTGCCAGCCCCAGTAGGCCGATGGAGGCATGCCCAATATGCCTACGCCTTGGCAAAGAGGGAACGTATAGCACATACCTTGACAGTGTAGGCTCCCACAGACTGACACCCCTCCCCACCTGCACACAGTAACATGGATGGCACACAAACACGACTATCTGTAAATTGTGATGTATAGGTGGCCCACTGTGGAATCCTACATAGGCAGCCTTCAAACATTGTACATGCAACAGCCATGGGAACACGGAATTGTCAACACCTGAACAGTAGATGTGCCCATCAGCATCTGTCGGTGCTGTGTGTATAGGTTCCTAGGTACATTGGTAGGTACATGCCTGATTGTCAGAGGCAAAACACCAAACGGGGCAAACAGTGACACCCGTCGCCACAACATCGAGTAAGCAACTGTCGCGTACTGGAGCAGAGGCAATCACGGGAGCACATGTGTGTAAGCACTGTCCTACACACAGTCATCACAGATTACCCACCACGTTACTGAGGGGCTCCACAAAATGAAATCATGGATGTAGTGTCAAGGCAGGGGATGTACCCATGACAGGCAGTAGTCACCCCGGCATGCTGCATCCACGGTCGTATGAAGGTGTAGCAAATTATCGGGTGTACCTGATTGTGATATACATACCCAGTGCTGGAGTACAGCCAGTAAACATCACATGGACATACCATTAACTGGACCCATCAAGTTGTAAACTAACGGAGTCATCCATGTGAGTGTAGTGTGGAGTAACTGCTGTAGTGTACTGCACATGCAAATTGACATAATTCGTGTACAACTCCCAGATGTCCAAGTGGTACATGCAGTGACTGTCGTGCATGTTCCCAGTCCCACGTCCTGCAAGAGATGTAACATAATCCCGACGGCACAGGTAATGCAGTCCGGATGCAGGTCATCAGAATATGTGTAGCACACGTTAGCGGGAATAAGCATTGCCCACAGCTGGTAAGCGATGTTTAAATACGACTATACGGATATGCGCAAAACATGGCTAAGTGTCACCGACCACTGCGCAGATCACGGTCAATGATGTACAGAACAGGTGACGCCAGCATTAGTCACCCCTGAACAAATAGCGCCTGCTCTGAAGGGTAAAATGACCACTGCCAGGAGTGGAACAGGCAGTCATGTACACAATCACCCAACACTATTGCTAGGCAAGACGTACATACGATAGGGTTGCCACAGTTCAAATGACCAATGTGGGACATACGCCAGATGTCAGCAGGACGACACACACCCAGCCAGGATGAAAACCAGAACAACAGTGTTTTGCATAGATAAAAAGCTTATAGTTTAGTAATGGTCGCAGGTATGCGTTCCGTGTCCTGTAACATGTAGGTGGGTCAGATACAGAATAAGTGTGTCATGCAACTATGACATAAACTATAAAGAATATGTTTGTCCCAAAGTCGCAGGACATTTGCTATGTTCACAAATATTTCGCAGGACACAACTGCACAAACAGGGATTGTCCCTCGCAAAATGGGATGGGAGGTAATCTTAACCTATGGCAGGTGTGTAATGTGACAGGTACAGACACAAACATTCGGAGTCCTGGAAACACAGTATACACTGACAAACACACAATGAAAGGCGTAGCATGCCTGTCACCACCCCTGTCCAAGATATATATATATATATATATATATATATATATATATATATATATATACACATACACACACACATATATATATATATATATATCTACACATATATAATACAGATAGAAAGGGGGATAGTGTGATATATGTCGATATACAAGGGGTCACTGGCATCTGCAAATATATAGATAGGTCGACGACATTCTAAACACCTTTGAGGTACAAATAAACAGGATACCGCCAACTATGGAACGTGTCACACACCGACACGCGTAACCAGGAGGATGAAAGACAGAAAGAACACAGTACTGGAACAGTAGAACCTTGAGCAATATGATGATAGTAAGGACATGTAGTCACCGCTGTTGGCGGTGCGGACCATGTAGGTACGGTGTACAACTGTGGTTGTGTGTGATGTAGCCTGTGTATGTGTGTGATGAGGGTGCCATGTGTGTTCCCGTGTGACTAAAGTGTATCATGTGTGTCCGCATAGTGTGTCTCTAGGTGGCAACTCGGAGGTAAATGATTACTGTAGGTGCGGGTATAGCTATCCATAGGCATGTGGTAAACACCTGTCCCACATTGGGAGGGACAGCCCCCCCCCGGGTAGGTGTGTCCTGACATGAAACATTAGAAAAGGCAACTGTCCGTGAGTGTAGGACATTAGTATGTCCCACATAATTTGCAATAGTTGCAGGAAATACTCATGCCTGTATGTAAGAAATGGAAATGTTACATGCAAACCGATAAGTAGTGAAGGACCAAGAACAATAGGTATGTAATGAGGATAAAAGTATGTGCTATCCTGTGTACTGACCGTGGCCATATGTCAGCCTGTAAACACCACTTTGTGACCCGTAAGTGTCCAACTATGGCCATATGAAAAGGTGGCAAGCCATGTGACAGAGGGTCTGACACCAACACCACTGCAATGACTGCAAATATCTGGGGCAGACATACACAGGATAGCGTTCATTTACAAATATCCCTGCACATATTGCCGTACATCCGGAGGTACGGAAGTATCAACTGCACCTGCATACCATATAGAAACCAATTAACAACGGCCCACAGTAAATTCCCATAATAGAATTCTATTAAGTGATAGCACTGTAATTAGGGAAGGGGCCCACACACATATATATGGACTACGTAGAAATGCAAGCCCCACAAAACCATATATGCTACGTACACCCGCCTACATCCCCCACACTGTAAACAATAGCAATACAGACCGTAACCACAGCCCAAACATCTAGTTAGCCAATTACATCTGCTGAACCGTTGACATACCTTGTGAGAGGCATTTAAAGGCACCATGCAAAATTGTATCCATCGTATAACGGAACAAACGGCGATGTTACAGGTGTTTGCAATAGTCCTTTATCAGATGGGTGGGATGACAGGTACAGTCACAGGTAGAATCACACACAATGCACGGGGGACATGACCCCAAAATAGACTTGGCTCTACACAAAGCAGTTGCAATTACACACAACAAAACACAATACAGGCCGTCTCCCTGAAGGCAGGGCAAATGGCCAATGCCCAGGTGGAGAATTCAATTATACCCCACTGCTGCCGCATAATTGGTGAATGGAGTAGCTGCACAGCTGAAGTGCACATAATTAGTCACACCGGAACACCAGTCGGTGGCAGTAAACCATATGTTGCAGGTATAGACGTATATAAGGATGACTTGCCAGATATGCAAACTGTATGCTCATACCGTATAACAATTGAAAGAGTGATACAGAGGAGTGAGATAGAGACGAAACACCAGAACAATATCAAGGTATGTATAACACTAACTGTATGTATAGTATGTTCTGAATTACGTAATGTCAGTGTATGCATAGCCTGGTTTGCAGTAATTAACAGTGTCCACCATGCATAACATGGGGAATGGTATTTATGTAGTGATGTCTCGCTGATCGTACTAATGCTTGTAGAAGATGTGCGTCCAGCAGTGGGCCACACGGTAAACAGCACAGACACCACAAGGGATGCAACATGACGGCATTAAACAGAACAATGTCATACAACCCGCCATCAGTGGCAGGGTATGTCCAATAAGTACGTGACATAGCAGGGGATAGTATATGTAGATATACTGTAACAGTACGCATGTGTATGGGCATATAACGTCAATGACATGTCTAAGGTGGACCCTCTGTGCAAGTAATGGTTGAATTATGGGATACCATGTAAAACATGTGTAATGTATAGTACAGTAGATTGATACGTCAGATATGTTACACAGGAGAACAGACATATGATGCATAACAAATGTATCATATAGTGATGTGAGTAGTATGTAATTAAGATATGTATAAACAGTTATGATGAAATAACTATGTACTCCACTCTGTGCATTTGCAAAGGACGCAAACATTACTCCCATACTAGAATAGCAGAAGAGATGTGACAGACAAACATGAACATGATTGCCGTGTACAATAACAGTAGACATATGGCCCATAGTCATGGGACATTGTAATAGCGTGACAGCCAATCTAACTGGAAGGGCTATACCAGTAACCATGCACAAAGGACATGTAATAGCTGCACAGGTTCATAGTGGTGTACCATGCAGTCTGGCAAGTCAATGTGTAACAACAACTACAGTGTGCACACCAGTGGCACCTCTCCAGGGTAGTGTCCTGTGAACAGAAGAGCCATGTGTAACCTGCATCACTGCACAGTACAGCCACTGCAGTGATCCCTGGCATACATGTGTCCACCATCCAGCAAGCAAGGTATCACATGGACACTGCTACTGACTGTCCATGCGTGATGTACATAGGAAACATGTCCCAAAGCATGGTGAGTATCTGATCTGGGAATGCAACCCCCAAGCACATGCCACACACAGTCACGTGTGTGCACATATCCATGAGCATCATGGTCATAGTGGCTATTGTGTATGTCGTGTATATGGAGTATATCCATAAACATATTGGCAGATATTGGCCCTGTCTTTGCAGCAGACATCACCCCTGAGTATGTGGTCTGCAAATGTGTACAGATGTGGTGTCTGTACATAAGCCGCATACGTTACCAGTTGTAGCTCAATAAACATCATGGCGTTTTAATGTTGGGGTATGTAAAGCTGTTGTGTAAGATACACCCTATGCGGGGTGTTGTACCCATGGATGTGTGTATACGTCCGGTGTTCATATTTACAATGGGTGCCTATGTACCAGCTACACACCCAGAACAGACATGTGTGAACACGTAGAAGGATATCCATGCCACAGTGGCAATGTGGTAATCACAGGAGTGTGTGTGACATATATGTATTTTACACACATGTACAATGCAACATGTATGTAGGGGAATAACACCTATGTGATAACCAGTGGGAGGATGGTGTACTGCAAAGGTGATGTTCACACCAAGTGTCATGCAGGTAGAGGCCATGATGTTCATATTGGTATCTGTCACAGTGACACCCGTATGAATGGGGTCTGTATCAGCTTGTGGAGCAACAATGGCTCTGGGTATGCAGTGGTCTGTTAAGCTAGGCAGAGAAGTCCCTCAGTGGTAGCCTGTACCTCAGGGAAGCATATACCGAACATGAGGGCCCCATGACTGAGGACTGTGGTAAGCCAAGTGTAACTGGATTGCAGTATGTGATATGGTATGCCACCCTCAGTGTGTGTCCCATCCATTAGCCACATTGCATAACATCCGGAGACATATGTTGTGATGTGCAGGTGGATGTGTATGTAGTCAATACCAGAATGAAGAACGGTGCTGAATGGCAGCGAGAGGACAATGCAGGCTGTGTGGACATCCGTGTCATCATCAACAACTCTGGCGACTGTAGGAAAGGTGTTCAACAGGTGTAGGAGGCATGCTGTGGCCCCAACAAGACCAACCCAGCTGGCATCAAAGGACTGGAGCACAACAGAGACTCGACAAATGATGTCCATGATGATGTGTCCTATAGCCATGCATAACAGACCAGTGAGGTGTGTAGGGCAATAGTCCCAGTCATGCAGTGTGGCGCCACCTGTGAGGAGTGTTACTGTCACTGTGTGCCAGTCAGGGGCCACAATGTCTGGTACAAGGCTATTACTGAATATGGTGTCCCAGTAGGGAGACATGCTGTTCAGGGTTCTGTGGACATCACAGCCTGGGATATTGCAGGGTGACAAGGGGCCTGTTTCCTAGGACATATAGAGTGCAGGTCAGTACTGTGTAGGTGTGACTGCAGGTACACCGCAATGTACCTGCAAGGAATGTGGCCCTGCAGGAGTGAGAGGGTGTAATGTTAGCAATGAAGCCATCAGACAGGATGTTGCCAACATCACCTGTTACTGTCATGTTCCAGAGTGACAGTTGTATGTGTGAGCAGATGTGGGTATTGCATACTACTACTTACATACCACCATAATGCCCTGTGGTACATCTCAGAATGTGTTGCAGTAATGTGTATGTAGCTAGTTATGGTGCATGTGATATGTGATCCTGTGGCCCTACTGAGGCTGACCAGTGAGTCACCCCACCCATGGGAATGTACACCACTGTATAACAGCCCCCACCTGTTGTTGTAAAGTATGTCCATGGGACTGCACCCCCAAAGTGTCGTCTGTATTCTGGTGTGTACCTGCATGGCTCTGTGTGGAATAGCATGAACCACATTGTTGTGTATGTGCTATTGAAGTGCACTGGGGTATGTCTCAGCATTTGCATGTGCATTGTCCACCTGCACGTGTGTCACAACAACAACTACCGCTGTCATACGACATCTGTAGTTGGTGTTGTAGTACTCATCTACTGTGTATGCCGTGAAGTGTGTGGTGCCAGTATGTGGCTAACAAGGGTGGGTAGCAGATGTTCGGATACCACCAATGAGGGGATAACCACAGGTGTCAAACATGTCACATGTTGGTAGTGTCCATGTTAAGGATACTGTTGGTCTTGGAGGTGGTGAATGGGTCAAACCAGCTGAGTGGAGGTTATGACTCACGCACAGTGTACGCCTAATGTGTCAGTACATGTGCGGCTATCACAGTTAGGTGTGGGTTACTGTCAGTCTCACGTTAGTAGCAGCAGTAGTTCTGGACACAGTCATATGCACGTGGAGCACCTGTGATGCATTGTGCGAAGTAACCAGCCGGGATGTGTGTACAACATAGTGGAATATGGGGACACCTCAGCTGTGGGTGTGCCAGTCCAGGTACGTGCCTGAGAGGTACGGTCTGTCTATACCCAGTCATTGCAGGTGTGCTCTGTGTAGCCAAGAGGCAGGTCCCAGTCACTGCAGAGATATTGCAGTGGTGCAGTATCTGGTGTGCCTTGCCTGCGTGCATCACAGAGGATGATGTCAAGCATTGTGTTACATGACCACATGCTTCGCTAGCCAGTTCCCATTCTGGTGGTGACTGTTATTGGGCACTGTGCAAGACAGGCAGTATAAAAGCAGCAAGAGTCCAACATGTGATCCGTACTCCCAGGGCTGACAGTTGCAGGTCAACTGTGCCACAGCATCATGTTGTTTGGCTGGGTCTGTCAAAGTGGATGTATACTAGATGCCTGTGGAATGACAGCAGAAGCATGGACAACTGTTGGGAGTGACACAGTCGTTTGTAGTACAGTGGTAACAGGTCTGGATGAATGCAAAATGCTTCCCAGGGCATGGACCACACCAGCAGGGCGACAACACTGGTGGGCTATTGCATGTTCCTGCACACGTAGTTTGTGCCCTGAGTGACAACGTCTGTCACACAAACATGGAAGGGGAGTCACATCGTACCTGCTGACTTGTGGCATGTGTGCATAGGTTATGTTGCAGAACCAGTTACTGGACAGCAGGATGTAAGTGACTATTGCCTTGTGTAGCCTGCTGAGTGGAACAGCAGTGTGACTGCCGACAGTCACCTAAGACAGGTGTGTTGAGTATGTTATGACACCCTATTGGCTGTATGTGATGGGCACACGTGTCTGTGGGCTATAGGTCGGTGTGGTTGTGTTTGGTGATGTGGGCTGTTGTCGGTGCCCACACAGAGTATGGAGGGGTACTGTACAAGGTATCTCCATATGTGTGGCCTGTGGTGGGGATCATGTGGGACCATGTGATGTGTGGAGTGCATTGCCAATGTTGCACAACCCTACATGGTTGTCAGGTGTAGTCAGGGTTGGTGACAGTATAACCCCCAGCAGGGCTGCATATGTGTATCCCCCACAAGCTGTACTGTTGTATGTTGGGAGGTGTGCATTGACTGTGGACATGAGAATAGCTCTATTGCCACATGTACAACATAGTCATCATAGTGACAGGCAATAACACTGGTACGTGCCAGTTGGACATGCCTGTATATAAGTGGTACGTGGCAGGTGGACAGGCCGTAGAAACCACCATGTCTCACAAGGTATGTGAGTGATGTGTGTCCAACAGCTGTTGTACAGTTATCAAGCTGGAAATGTATGGACAGACAGTGTACCTGTGAGGACTGGTGTGAAATGGGTGCTAAACTAAGCAGTAGCTCATAATGTGCCAAGAAGCTCTGAACAAGTGCTGAGCATGCCCACACATTACAGATAGGGTGTTGTATACTATCAACCCACATGTGTTGACAACAGTCATGATTGGTGGCACCGCATCAGAACACTGCCAGGTATGGTCTGCAGGTCCATGAACCATTATCAAGATGTTAGCAGTACAGATGTACAAGACAGTACGGATGTTCAGCTACAGATGCCTGCGTATGTCACAGGAGTGTTCTACTCGTGGCCTGTTGACAGACTCACAACTACCAAACGTGCTACAGTGACATGTGCATATCACATGGTGTCAGCTACAGTAAACCAGGGTTAATGTGTTGTACCCCACCCGCATTGCAGCCCATACCACACAGACAAATGTCAGCCATCTGTGTATGTGATTGTGAATGGCCATGACCTATGGGCAATTGTTGTCACAGTGTTGTGAACAACATACAGAATGGGCTGTGTGTGTGGTGTGTGTGACATATGTGCACATTCTGGTGGATGATATCAGCAATGACACCAGTAGGGGAAGTCCCCCGTACCCATTAGGAAACACCTAGGCTGTGGTCAACAGTATGGACACTGTGTTAGGGATGGTGTAGTGTAGTACACCTACCTGAGCTGGAGACATCTCCCTGGCCCTTTAGGTAGTCATCCAAGGTACCCATGACATGACAGGGTGGTATCCATGCGCACGGAGATCATTAAACAGGCAGACACAGCACCCATGTGACCAATATTGGAATACACATCACCCTCCAGGGGTAGGGCCCATGTGTGGATGTTCGATACCAGCCTCCACAATACTCACCTCCAGTATGCAGCATGCTATCCACCTTGAATACTAACATATGCAACACTATGCTGTTAGACATGCTACATGTCCATAGCCTGATCTGAAAGACATACGTCATGGACAACTACCGTCCTATGAGTAGGATGGCCACATGCTGGACAGATCCCTGTGCCATACCTGTGACATACTCCCACCATACCATGCAGCCCTGTCCACATAACTGCACATATTACCCCTGCCATACATGGTGTGATGGCCATATGGTAGATGTAGTATCATCAATCTGGATCAGTAATGTGTCACTGATGCCCCACGTGGTGGCGTAATGGGTGTCAGATACAGCTAAGAAACCCAGCCTGTACATGCTATAGCCAATAACCTTACCTGCGAATGACGTCCGACTAGCCATTGTCCCATGTCTATCACATGTGCAACACAGGTGATCCATGGCAGGATGTTGAACAGCTGTGCAGTGTAGATGTCTATGGAAAAACAGATGCATGTACAGGTTTCCATGCGTACTTGATGCATTGTCAGTGCCCAAGTTCAGTAAGGCTGTGTCTGTGTTGATATGTGACATATCCACAGCATCTAGGTCAACAACATTACCATGGATACATCAGGCATGGGTAGATAGGTAAGAACACCAGTGCATGCAAACAGACATGTCCACATGGAGACTGATGTCACATGCAGTAGGAACACTAATGAGGTGACACACATATACGGGGATGATATCTAATGCATACTGGGTGTTACATGTGTGGGACACATACATGCCAGTCATGTTAGTGTCATGTTGATTTGCAAAGATAACTGTGAAAATGTACTAGAATGTATGTGCAGCAGTATCACTGTACATGTCTGTAAATGTGACCTGTCACCTTCATCATGTCTTACAGATAATGCCGCGTACACGCCTACCAGCATATAGCCGACAGGAGGGTGATGTCATAATACCATACCTCCATGAGAACTACGAGGTGTTATTTAGCCACGTGCCACAGCATGCACAGCAGCGGGATGACCTGTGGCTGGATCTTCGCAGGAGGGTCAATGAAGTGGCCGGCCACAACCGCACCTACCAGCAGGTGCACAGACACTGCACGGACCTCATACATCATGCAAAATAGTGTGCCACTGCAATCGACAAGAGAACAAGGTGGTACGGGTGGTGGGCCACCAACCCAGCCTCCACTCACACACATGGAGGAGCTACTGGCCAGTCTGGGAACACCCTCGGAACAGCCCCCACAAACAGTAGCTGCCATTGTGGAGGTCGGTGTCTCCCAACCAATGAGCCTGGCATTGCCTGGTAAGTCAGTACTGAACATATGGCCAGTATATCCCACTTATGTGCATGTGTCAGTGTACATTATGTAATGTAACAACATATGCAAGGTATGTGGACACACATGCTGTATGCTACCCTGTGTATGCACCATACCTCCGAACTGTACAGGTAATTGCAGGATGTCCAGATGTCTGCCTCATATTGTCGGTGTGTTCCCCTTAATATCTGTCCCTTTCTGGCAACTAGCGGAGTAATAGAGTCATTAAATGATGACATACAGTTGTGTTTACAACTGCGCATTCTGTTGCAAATCCATGTGCATGCAAACCTATTGGTCTATCAAATATCCAGGTTAGTAAGAGCAATATGTCACAGTTGTCCCTATATGTCCCCCATCATAGTAGGCTTTGTCCACATTTATTGTTCTAAGAGGTTGAGAGGTATGGTATGCACGCATGTGCTGACTATATGCTATTGTACAGGTGAATGTGTTAACCTGCACTGTGCACCCTGTGGCTGTCATACAATCATGGATAATGTTCATACTGCTGTGTCACCCTATACAGGTACCTCTGGCATGCCACACAGACAAGAGTCCATTGCAGGTGAGTCTATCATCAGTATCAGGCATGTCAAAGCATAGATCTATTTGCCATGTGGCCAGTTAATACATGGATATACAGGTCGCATCACCCATCATCCACACAGGCCAGCCATGTGCAATATATACAACTGAAATGAGACACAGACATGAAACTACAGTATTTGTCATTGCTACATGTGTGTCCAGCTGTGCATACAATGGTGGAGGTGTTCTACAATGGAGGCATATGTACTATACAGTGGAGCAAAATGTGTGGTACACAAACCAGTACCACACAGTGAGCTGTGATATGGGCAGACCACAGGCGTCACCATTGTGTTATATGCCCCTGCAATGGTTTCACACATTGTGATGTTCCACCCACATGTCCGAGACACGTAGCGTTTTGGTTGCAATATTGTCACAATTCCCCATAACCCATACCCCACATACCACACATACACCTGTTGTCTGCATAGCCCTGTGGATGGTGACATAACCAACATCTATGGGTGTATGTCATATGGGACAACACAGACATGTGTGATAGACGGCCATCACATACATGACCAACACATGTGCACACATGGCCATGGGGGATGGCCAGAGACATGTAGCCACACAGAAGACGGGATGTGGATACACCCTGTCCCACATTGACCACACATGGTCCAAGTACAGCCGTACTAGACTGATTGTACAGGTGATGTAGTACGCTGCACATCATAACTGCTTGTGCACAGCTAGTGGAGGTGTCAGTGACATGTACCTCATAAGATGTGTTGAACATGATGTCTGTGTCATAGCATGATGGTAGTCACCTTCACAGATTCCACTGACGGTGACACCAGGCCACAGAAACAGTACTTTCCCCCCTGCCGTAGGGCATCACTGTTAGCTGTGCACCATGTGTGCGTGGTACATCAATGTCATGTGTGAAATGGTAATGTGACAGGTCCGCTATGTGTGGACATGGTTGCCAGGCAGCTAACACTCTGTAGTCATCGTGCAGGGGTGTCATCTGTATGTCCTGCAGTGACCTGTCACATGACACAGCATGGTTGGGTGTGTATACACCTCAGCATCATAGGTCACAATCCACAGGTATGTCATGGGTATGCATGCAGTTCTGGATATGCAATGTGTACATAACATGCATTGTTTAGCAATATAGACGCCTCATGATGCCATGCAATGACACAGTGTCTGTACATCACGCTGTACATCAATGTAGATGGCCCAGTCCCCTACCATGCCCATGCACATTTGCTCAACATGCATTCTATCTGTAGGGCATATGGACAACACCGCAATGTGATTCCCAGTACGATGCTGTACATGTATCACAACACCATTGTGTCAGGCATGCATGCATGTTAATGAACATGTCAGCAGATTACATGTCAAGGTCATGTCAACCATGTGTACTGCTATCCTGTTCTGGTCCACATGGTGTATCACGGGGATGCATGCATACTACCATGATCATGTGAATTGCATGGATAATGATATGACACCTGCCTGCTGTAGTGTGCATTCCAGGGGGTATGCTTACAAACACTATTGATGTCTGAGCTGCATGCTGTCAGCTGTATCACAAGCATGCTGCATGCCATCTGTCATCTCACATGCATGGTGTGTCAGTGTGTGTGTTGGTGTGTCAGTGTGTGTGTGTCGGTGTGTCAGTGTGTGTGTGTGTCAGTGTGTGTGTGTGTGTGTGTGTGTGTGTGTGTGTGTCAGTGTGTGTGTGTGTGTGTGTGTGTGTGTGTGTGTGTGTGTGTGTGTGTGTGTGTGTGTGTGTGTGTGTGTGTGTGTGTGTGTGTGTCAGTGTGTCTATTGTAATGTAGAGTATTTCTTTGCATTTTCAGGTGATGTAGGTGCGTTACCCTCCTGCGGTCCACCTGATAGTGTCCCCACAGATGCTAGCAGTGATGAACATATACATGAGGTACAGGCAGGGATGTCAGGGGCAGAATCTGTGCCAACGGTTGCCATCCCAGCTATGTCCCCCTCTTCCCCGCACACAGTTCAGCTGCCAACACATACCACATCTACAGTGGCCATAGAGGAAGGACAGTCATCGTTTGTTGGCATTGAACAGGAACATGTGGTGGCTACAGAAGGTGTGTCTCCACACCATGGTGGAAGTATATTGACTGCAGATGTGCCACACAGGCATGTGGCTGGTGCTGCTCGTAGGAGGACCTCTGGCAGACATGCACCTGCAGGACATAGCGCAGCAGCTGGGATCACCAGACGCATGTTCCAGACTGTAATGGTGGCACAGGCACATGCCGAACGGCAGAACAGAGAAGGGCAGAGGCTGCAGAGGGCTGCTATCAGTACCCTAAACAACAACATCCAGGCATTGGCAGGTGCTCAACAGCAGCTTGCTGATGTTCTGGACAGGCGATTGGGTGATATGGTCAGAATCCTTGACCGTGGCATGGCAATCCATGAATGTGAGCTGTCTGTGCTGGAACATCTGGTAGGGGTGAGGCGTAGGACACATGGACATAGGCCAGCTACACTACCTAATGCAGGTCAACGCGAGTGTGCCACCTCACATGGCTGCTCCCATAGTGCTGGTAGCAGTAGCAGTGCAGCTGGTGCTGCGATGTCCACACCAGGTCACAGCAGGCCACGTGGACGTGGCCCTGGACGTTCCCAGTGGGGACACGGTTCCAGTGGCCATGTGTCATCGGACAGTAGCCATTCTGTACCTGTGCCTGGTAGTGCCTGTGCAACCCCTGGCAGGGACAGGACACGTGGCCGTGTCCGGTCACAGTGAGCTGTACAACCTGGTCTGTACATTCTGGAGCTGTCCATAATACCCTTGTGTAGGCCTCACAAATGACAGAACTGTGTGCAGACATACACGCACACAGCGAACACAACTGTAGGGCTCCACAACACCCACATACATATGGAACAGACATGTCCATTCAAATCACTGGCTCTTACCCACACATATGATGTCATCCATTGGTGCAGCCTACGCCCCTGGCAAACAGCATCACCCTGTGCATATGATGAAGCCTGTGCCACATCCCTGTCATCCACACCATCGCTGCAGGAATATGCTCATATGGTCTGATGCACAGGGTGAACAGAATAGTGAGAGGTGTATCTAACATTACTTGTGTATGCATATTGCGGGATGTGTATGTTGTATTGGTCGTGTGTGAATACTGAGATGTGAGAGGTGTATCTAACATTACTTGTGTATGCATATTGATGGATGTGTATGTTGCATTGGACGTGTGTAAATACTGGGAGATGTGTATGTGACATCAGTGGTGTACTGTCAACATGCACCAGTCATACCATGTAGTCCAGGTGCAGCATGCATTGTGATATGATCACAGTATGTGTCTCAGTTACAACAGTAACAGCATGTTGGTAATGCCCTGGTTCCCTCCTATGGTGTACTGGCATGTGCCTACAGGTAGCAGTGTTTGCAGTCCCCCATGTGTAACTGTGGAGTACTCACAGGCACGTATGGCAATATCAGCATGCTAAACGCACCCTCAACCCAACTGTTGGACAGTTGAACATGACACAGATATCCAAACATGACACAGATGTCCACACATATACTGCACCTGAAGCATGTGGTCAGTTGAACAGGCTACAGCAGACAGAGATGTGACATACATACCGGGAAACATTTCAGGTATGTTGACATGATTCAGAGGTTGTACACAGCAGTCAGGCCAATGATGACGTTAGAGGCCACCTGGTAGCATGTGGCCACACTGTGTAGCAGTAATACCCTGTCACAGTACAGGTACATGGCCACATTCACGGGGTCTACAGCACTATAACACACCCCATAGTGTTCATGTGTGGACCCTTGCCTATGTGGTCATCACCCTCGCAGTACTTTGCACCCACACGACGTGGCACAGAGAAGGGACATGCACAGGTAGCCAGTATGGTTGGGACTGATGGCATCAACAGGGTAGTAGACTGCATCACCATGAGGGGTTAGTGATCCTGTTTCCACAGTATGGTAGCATACACCCTCACAGCATGCAGCAGACAGCCATACATATATACATACACACACATACTGTGGTGACCAGATATGTGTATGGATAGCTGACATGTGTGATGCACCACACCTGCCGACCTCATGCTTTCCACACTGCAGTATGTACAGATCTGTACAACGGTGTACAGGGATGTGTTACATCTGGGACATAGTCCCCACCATATGTGGCATGTGTGGTCACACAAGCGGACACACATGACAGTGCTGGGAATGATACACCTGCCATATGATGATCTGTTTGATAAACATGCAGTGGTACTGTCTGCAGTATGTGTACCAATGCTATGTCTGGCAATTGTGTGGTTATGTGCACACGGGAGGATGTCAGTGATACCGGCGTCATGTGACATACAGTTGGTTACACCTGATAGCTGTGTATGCATTAAGTCATCACCATCAAGTAACAGTGAAATAGCATACTGTTTGCACATGGCATGGTAGGGTGGCATGTGACACACCTGTGGGCCATCCCTGGCACACATACATCTACACAGGTGGATCACCACTTTAAGTACACAGAACCCTCCATACGAGATGTACAACCAACTGTACTATCTGTATGTCACCATATACAGGTGTCCATGATGGGGCTGCATTGCGACTGCATGTTGTAGTGGGGCACAGCTGTGGTACAGACATTGGCCACTGCACATGCATGGTTGCTGCATGCACAGTACAGATTGTACATGTTCGTTGGTCCTACATGTGTGTCCTGTAGCCATGTTTGTATGCATTGCTATTGGTGGACATGTGTGTTGACATACATGACACATGGACTGTGGTATGATATCACGGGTGTCATGGGCGACTACTACAGGGGAATGTGTCCTCCGTCGACATTACTACCTCCTGTACTGTGAGCATTCAACAGACATGGACCCACCTTCCATTTGCGTGCATATGATTGCTTAGGCCACTATTCTGCACAGGGAACAGCAAAGGCTTAGCTATGTACATATGTGTTGTGTGTGGTCCATGCACACATCCACTACAATCACATGTTTGACATATCCAAACATGCGTGTTCGTTGGTGAACAGCAACACTCATGTGTCACAGCTGTGTAACACCCAGGGCCCCTGGTATGTCTTGAGCTGACCTGGTCATGTATAGTGGTATACTTGCAATGCATAACTCCTGTTGGAACCCTGTCAGTACATATGTACCCTGCACAGTTGCTGTAGACCTCTATACAGTCCACTGGTCATGTGTCACACGGTATTGTGGTAATGTATGGCTGTGTACTGCTGCAGCAACGACATGGTGATGTCTCGGGGGCTACAGTGTAAACTGCGGTGTGTACGTCTGGGATCTGCACCTGTGACAGCTGTGATGGCAGCTGAGCGTGTACTGGTCACTGCATGTGTGTGACCGCTCTGTGCGTGGGGACAGTTATGCCTTACTGTGCCCTTCCGTGTCTAGACTCCGTCTGCATGCAAGACGGCCCTTTGCAACTGCTGTGTGAGCATGCCCAATACGCTGTTGTGTAGATGGACACACATGACAGTCCCAATTGAGCTCTTGTGAGTTGAGACTCCATCCGCATGCAAGACGGCCCTTTGCAACTGCTAAGTGTGTGAGCATGCCCAGTACTCTGTTGTGTAGATGGACACACATGACAGTCCCAACCGAGCCCTTGCGAGTTGAGACTCCATCCACATGCAAGATGGCCCTTTGCAACTGCTAAGTGTGCGAGAATGTCCAGTATGCTGTTGTGTAGATGGACACACATGACAGTCCCAACCGAGCCCTTGCGAGTTGAGACTCCGTCCGCATGCAAGATGGCCCTTTGCAACTGCTAAGTTTGTGAGCATGCCCAGTATGCTGTTGTGTAGATGGACACACATGAAAGTCCCAACTGAGCCCTTGCGAGTTGAGACTCTGTCCGCATGCAAGATGGCCCTTTGCAACTGCTAAGTGTGTGAGCATGCCCAGTACACTGTTGTGTAGATGGACACACATGACAGTCCCAACTGAGCCCTTGCGAGTTGAGACTCCGTCCGCATGCAAGACGGCCCTTTGCAACTGCTAAGTGTGTGAGCATGCCCAGTACGCTGTTGTGCAGATGGACACACATGACAGTCCCAAATGAGCCCTTGCAAGTTGAGACTCCGTCCGCATGCAAGACGGCCTTTTGCAACTGCTAAGTGTATGAGCATGCCCAGTACGCCGTTGTGTTGATTGACACACAGTACAGTCCAAACGGACATGTATTACTAAGCATGTGGCCATGCCCAGTGACACCTTGTGTCGGTGATGTCCCTCTGTGCATGGCCATTGACATCCTGTATAGCCATGGTGGTCTTCCAGCCAGCAGATGTCCATTTTCAACATCACGATGGATGCCTACGGAGTACACACTGGTCGACTATCTTGAAGGGTGTACTGTCTGTGGGGTGTCCCGTGACTATGTCATGTTGTTGTGGTGCACTATACATCTTACGTTGCCACGATCACACCACTGCCATGTGTTTGTCTACGTGTACCGTGGGATAGTAAAATGTCTGTAGGCTTTCAGACTGATCACTCTCTGTACAATCCCTGTCGGCGTCCTTGTCAGTGCGGATGATGACACACGCCTAGAAGTATGCCTCTGGAACGGCTGTGTTTAGTAATCTCGGTAGCACATTCTGTAAATGTGTCATGCTGTAGTGTGTTAGGGTAGTTAGGTGTATGTTCGACTCCCAGCCCTGCCAAGTGTGTGTGTGTGTGTGTGTGCGTGTGTGTTTGCGTGCATGTTCCCGTCCACCTGGGGACTCAGTCTTGCTTTTAGATGCCGCACACCACAGCAGTTTCCTACGAACGTCTTTGCCTTTGTGGATGATGACATGCACCTAAATGTCTGCCTCTGGGACTGCTGTGCTTAGTAATCTCAGTAGCGCGTCCTGTAAATGCGTCATGCTGTAGTGTGTTAGAGTAGTTAGATGTATGTTCAACTCCCAGCCCTGCCAAGTGTGTGTGTGTGTGTGTGTTTGCGTGCCTGCTTCCATCCGCCTGGGGACCCAGCCTTGCTTTTAGACGCCGCACACCACAGCAGTTTCCTACTGACGTCTTTGACTTTGCGGAGGATGACACACACCTAGATGTCTGCCTCTGGGACTGCTGTGCTTAGTAATCTCGGTAGTGCATTCTGTAAATGCGTCATGCTGTAGTGTGTTAGGGTAGTTAGGTGTATGTTCAACTCCCAGCCCTGCCAAGTGTGTGTGTGTGTGTGTGTGTGTGTGTGTGTGTGTGTGTGTGTGTGTGTGTGTGTGTGTGTTTCCAGCTGCATGACAACAGTACATTGCTTTTACAGTATTCACTCTCCATAACATCCATGCGGTGTCTTTGCCTTTGGTGCTGCTATCTGCAGGCTAGACGTGTGCCTGTGTGAATCATGTGATCCACTGATCACGGTAGCGCATTTTGTAACTGTGTAATGCTGTCATGTGGTACAGTGCCTACAGTTATGTTCTGCTCCCAACCCTGCCACGTGTGTGTGTGTATGCATCTATCTACATATATATATATCTATATCTATATATATATATCTATATATATATAGATATATATAGATATATATATATATATATATATAGCTATATATATATATATATATATATATATATATATATATATATATATATATATATATATAAAATGTATATTGTCTATAGATATGTATGTTGGGATTATCACTCTTGAATGTGCTGCATTGTCTGTATGTGAGCACCTTGGATGTATGTACATCTGCTATGGCTCTGTGATAGTGCACATACTGTGTGCTGTAGTGATCGTGGGTTATATATGTGTAGTGACCGGTTATTGTGTTGCTAGGTATTACATGGGCATTGGAAACAATGTTAGTGCAGCACCTTTGACTTGTCGTATGCAGATCTCGGCAACAGTCAGCAGTGGTTATTACATTGGAGTGTGAGTATGGCTCATATCTGTCTGTAGTAACAGTCAATTTTATGCACCTCAGGTTAACATTACAGATGCACATTTATCCACAGGTTGTGGTACAGATCCCAGGACTGTATGTGTAGACATTGACAGGTGCAGGACTGGGTTGTGTTGGATGCATGGAGGGGTGTACATGGCCAGTAATGGGGATCTCTACAGCCTGGCAGGTACGGTCTGTGACTGTCCCACAACCTCCTGTATATGGCTGACACATGCTGTACCTGTCTATATGCAGACACACACACTTACCACAAACAGCTACGGCTATCACATACACACACCCATTGCACCACCATTGGGCCATGCAATAACCGTTGTCCCTCACACACACACACATCTACATGTACATCGGATGGCTCTATGACAGCTCTGGACATGTTAACCCCACACCCTGTGCTTATGATGTCACCTGTGCCACCACCTGAGATGTGTAACATTGATGCAGGATCTGACTAACCTGGTGCTGCTGCACATGGTGGCTTTATTCCACTGTATTCATGTTAGCATGCTGTTAACACACAGTGTGTTACTTCCAGGTGTATATCAGCAGGCATGATGCATTGCAGCTATGACCATCACTGTAGCATAGTTTACAGCACTGTTACTTCTGATGATGTATTCTCCATCCATGTGCCATTTCACTGATGTGTGTAGTATTGGCAGCATGTGTGTCTGTGTGTGCAGTACATGTGTGATGTGTGTAGTACACATGTATACATGCTTACAAACGCATACACGACATTACACGGGCTTCACCATTCGTACACTAGCTTACTTGTTCTTCCACACTCCACACGCGCACACGGGCTAACATGCACGCAGACATGCTTACACAGGCTTACTGGCATGCATGGGCACAGACACACTGTGGGCAGGTTTGCAGGTCACATCGGTGGTATCCATGGTGTACACTGTCAGTCTCCTGACGTTCCCTAGGATAGCTCATGACACGCCTCTTCCACTGAGTACTGACAGCACACATGTGACACTGCTCCGGTGAGGTTACAGTGTTTTATACATACACACTCATGTTGTCACCTATCTTCTACTCTAATAGTCCCCTTAACCTATACTACACTGTAGAGGCTTGGCCCATATGGCATGACATGTTGTGATTCACTATCCTCAGCCTCACTTGCCTCACATTGCCTACAAATGCTTCGTTACATCTCTGACAGAGCACTTCCACACATAAGTTCCAGTACGCAGTAGCCATGTTGTCTCCAGCTTGCCATTCATCTGCATGGCGTACTAACATCTAACTAAACTTACATTTTGTATGTATATTATCCATATGTCTTGTTTTGACACACAGCGCATTCTCGTGTCGTTGCGCTATGCTTCCACACCAGGGATCGGGAAAGGACAACTACTGGTTTATCGATATCCAATGGACAAAGCCGCCACAGGCCTTGGACTTGGACATTGGCATGCTTCTTCGACTGTATTCATACTGTATTTGCAGCTGTCATTGCTCCGTTTAGCAACGTGCAAAATGTTAGTCGCATAACATCCAGGTACATTTCTGCACATAACTCTGCTCTTGCACGGACAGCTTACTGTTTCCTGTATCGCGTAATTACATCATTTGCATAGCTTACACATACAAATGTGGTATGTTGCAAATCCCAACATTGTCTGTACAATGTTCGTGTTACGGACGGTCTTGCACACCCCTGCGGGTGTTTGCTGAATAGCCTGGCAGTCATCTTTCCTTGCTGTACTCTCACTCAATCCATACACGCCGGAGGCTTCGTGTATCATGGCCTAGGCTTTGCTGTGTGCTATGTCTATTTGTGGTGTATGCATGGCTGTGGGTATGTCCCACTGTCATCATTGGTAAAGGTGACTCCCTATAGGTACTTCATGTAGACTGCTGTGTCATTTGACATGTCAGCACATACCTGCGGACAATACTGAACTTCCTACTGCAGCGCTTTTCATACCTTCTGAGTTATCTTGCAGTCGATAATGCTGTTTCCACAGACATGTATCTGTTTCTGATCATACCTATCAACCTCCTAGTGCAAAACATCTGTACAAAGCCTAACATGATGGGGGGACAGATAGGGGAAGATTCTACATATTGCTCTTACAAACGTAGATAGTTGACAGTTTTATAGGTTTTGCATTAGTATGACCTTTCTAATGGATTTGGGGTCTTAAACTCATATGTTTATCATTATTTAATGATGTCAGTTTTCAGGTATTTGGCAGACAGGTACAGATTGTAAGAGGAACACACCACACATATGAGGCATAAATCTGCACATTCGTACAGTTGCGAGGTATGTTTCTGATACTGGACATCAATTTTCTTACACCAATACACACAATACATGGCACCATCACAGGCCAGTTGCCATTACATTCCTATTGCAGGACACACCCACCCACAGGGTTATATTCCTCACACAGGCCAACAGGTGCTTATCCACACTAATTATTCTATCATGTACCTTATGTGTATTTGCGCTTTCCGTCAGTGGCAGAGCTCACGTACGTGTATGTGGGACTGGACACTGTATCGATGACACTGCCATGACACCCTGAGGGACACGTGTCTTTTGAGTCTATTAACCTTCCACATTGACTTTCACAGGCCATACGTTGTCATTCACATTTGTGGAAATACATGCTTATGACTTGTACATGTTTTGTCATTTGTCCTGACGTCTTTCTTCTCACCTGTCCACCTAGTATCACTAGTTCTGTACATTTAATTAGGATAGGTTTCCTTCATACCTCTCACCTGTACACATTATGGGTATATGCCCTGGGGTTTGACCTATGATTCTGTTACATTTGTCATGATAATGTGCCTTTCTGGTAGATTGCTGGCAAGGCATGACGGACTGTGCGGTTAGGTAATCATGACTGATATTTCTATTTCATGATTACTAACTCTCATAACATTCATATTCCAGACTACGCAATTATTCTATCAATCTTCTGACTTTGTCTGGGGTATATTTAATATAGTCCCTATTTGTCTGTCGTGTACTATGCCTTAGTCCAGCTGTCTTATTCTGACATTTTGGCAGGTATGTTTACCATCTTGGTCGTACGCATGTCCATCCATGATAATCGCCTACATGACACTGATATAGGTCCCTACGTCTTCCCCCAATGGTTTACACAATATCCAGTAGATGGGTTGCACCTTTTTGGAGAATATAGGCATGTGCTATACTCACATAGGTATATTGATCACTCTCATGGGGCGGACCTAATAGATCTGTGCCAACCAACACCTTGGCCCAATTCTGCATACCCATGATTCCCATACCTGACACCCCTCCACAGTACCCATTAGACATGTTTAATGTGAGAGATAATAAAGTGTGAGGACACTTCCAAGCACTCCCACTCTGCGGATATCAGGTCGCACATCATACATTCAATCGATCCATGTGTTATTACCCTTGCACCTGCTACTGTTGCATGTACACCTATATCGTAGTTGCAGGTGTGACTTCTTTTGCATCAATGACGGTTCGCACTTCATACAGGATCAATTTATGGGGTCCTGCAAAGGACACCTATATTCATGTTTAACGTGTAGAACTTGCAGGCCCTGTCACACTGGTACTTTCCGGGCAATGGTTTGGAAACCATCGGTGTATTCTCCTTTCATGCATGTCTGTCTGTCTATCCATATTAGCTATACCGTGACCTATTTATGTACATGTGTTATATGTACAGGGACATATGTTTGTTGTGTATATATCTATTCATGTATCGTGTGTGTATAGATATATATATGTACATGTATACATATGTCTGTACACTCCTCATCTCATAATTTGTTTTAGATTATGTCTGTGGGTATATGTGTATATATATCTCCATATTATACCTTTCAACTGTACAGATTTCCGCTGCATGTACAGCTGTTTGCCTCTTATCTTTGGTCCATTTTTCATGACCTTGTGTCTATCTGGCAGGTTAGTGGCATATCATTAAAGACTGACATTGGTAAATAATGACAAACATTTCAGGTTACGACTTCATACCCTTCAGAGAATCCATGCTAGTGACACACCTGTTATTCTATCCACTTTCTATGTTTGTTAGGGCAATATCTGGAGATTGTCCCTATTTGTACCAGTTGTTGTCATGGCTTTGTCCAGTTTTGTACTTTACGGGGTTAACAGGTATGAGCCATGTACATAGAACGTGGGGAAAACACTATTCATTTTCTATTCTATGAGCGGATTACACACGCGCAGGCGCACTTGCATATCCTTATTGTGGGTTACATATGTTTCATAGATAATTGTGCTTACGTGAACTTTCATAATTCTGACCGTAACAGTTACATATCTGTATTCCAGTTTACGGACTACTGCGAAACACACATTCACCTTTACATATTTAAATGTGTGTACAGCACAAATGCTTTCATTACACTTTCAAGTTATATGTGCAGTGGTCGTAGGTCAACCGGGACTGCATTCACGCTGGCCGGATGCCGGAACCACTATTCTATCGGTGTCCTCCCTCATTGATATGCATACCCATAGTACTTAGCTACATCAACATACGCCTCACCGCTTCACCTACAACACAAGCATCCATTCTCCTGCTGGGAAAAAGGCGGTACTACATATTACACATTCCCTATTGCCTACTGCTGTGGACTCCGGCTGCATTGTTAATCACTCCGAGGATATGCAGAACACCAAGGCATATAGTCCAGTCACATACAGGTCTTTGATTGTCAGGGTGTTCATGTAGTGATCTGGGTTTAGGCTTGTCCACCTGGTGAACGGAACTTCCCTGACCGAGTTCAAATGTCAGACGAAGCATATGGACAGGGATTATCTCCCTGTTTTGAAGTTTTACCTGTGTTTCTAGACACAGGTGTTTGGGCACCTGTCAGCAGCTTATTCTGTTGGCATTACATATTATGTGTGGGGTTGTTACAGTCCATACTCCACGGTGAGAGATGTTCCCATTCACATTTGACTATTACCTGTATACAGTCATACAGGGATTATTATTTTTGGACATGAAGTGACTACAGGTATGCAGTTGTACATTACACAAGTGTAAAGGGCTGTTCCTGTAAATATGTACGGACCATACCTCTCAACCTCTTAGAACACCGAACCTGTGTAAAACCTACATGATGGGGGGACAATTAGGGACACATTTTAACGATTGCTCTTACAAGCTTAGAACATTGATAGAATGCTAGGTTTTGCATTAGCATGACTTTTCTGCAGGTTGTGGAGTTTTATACTCAGGATATTTCTCATTATTTAGTGATGTCAATCCTCAGCTATTTACCACACTGGTGCAGATTGTCGGAGGCACACACCAACACTATGGGGCGAACCTGTGGTCATTCTAAGGGTTGCCACCTTTTCAACTGCCCAAAGTGGGACATGTTCTCTAGAGATGTCAGATTTTCCAGGACAAAACATACCTACAGCTGTGCATAGTACAGAACTTTAACCTTTTTTGTACATATAATAGCTTATTCTAGTAACATTTGAATTTCTTATGCTACTTCACATAACATATAGAGGATTCATATATAAAATAACTGTTTTATGCGACTATTAAAGTAAATTAGGAAATAACATTGTCCTAAACCCTCAGGACATTTGCTATGTCTTGATTTTTTTCACATGACACAACTGCCTACAGAGGGACTGTTACTCGCAAAGTGGGACAGATGGTGACCCTAGTCATTCTGTGAATATCCGGACAGTTGAGTGGTAAGGCACGGACCTCTGTAATATGCTGTTGTTTTCTGGCACAGCAGTAGCTCAGCATTAAAGACTGCAGTTTGAACGTGCTGACAGACAGTTGGGTTTCAGACTTCATACTCCAGACATTAATGCCAATGTGCAAACTGTTATTCTATCAAATGTCTATGTTTCTAAGAGCTATCTTTACAGATTGCCCCTGTTTTTGGAACTTTGTCTCACTTACATTCATGGCTCTGTCCAGATATCTTGCTCACACAGGTTGACAGGTATGGTCAGTCACGACTGCACACAGTCAGTGTCCCTCACACTTGATCAGGGTTGACCTGTTTATGTAAGTGTCTTCCTCACCCTCATGCCGTTTTCCACTTTGCAAATGTGTGCATTATATTCTCCCTCCTATTCATGTCTGGACACGTGCGTCACGGGAAGGTATTTTATTCTGGGTGGTAGGTTATGCATGCCCACTTAGGGCTGGACAGTGTCATGGACCTCCACTGCACATTCTGACTTGTGTCCAGATATCTACTGGATTGGACATCATGTCGTAATACCCATTCTACTATTTATACAAGTTGGTCATCCCATGAGGGATACCCCAAAAATTGGACTAGACCAAAACAAGTTAGATAACGAAGATTTTTGTGGCTTCACAAAAATGTGCAGGGGGTTTTACATGCAGGGGATACATGGTTTGCAATCCTGACATTGCCTAGGGTGACAATACCTACTACATATGCATAAGGGTCACTGTGTGTAGCTGTTTCTGCAACAAACCAGTGGACCAAGTACGGCTGGATTTGGTGGATGTTCTGGTATGGTGGCAGGTTGTGTGTTGTGGAGGGTATGCTGGGTAGGCTATTATGCATCCAGGTGTGTTGCATTTGTTATGGCCAGTTCCATCAGGACCCATCTGTGGGTATGTGATGGTGCCGTATCTATACATTTGTCTCGCATATTTCCATATTCATATGTTTGTGGGATTGTGTTCTACACTATGGCCTGGCTGCTTGTCTTGCAGCTGTTTCTACTTGTGGTTGTGTTTCTTTCCACTTCACCCACTGCCCCCTTGTACACCTACGGTTCATCTTTTCTGCATACGACACAGTATCGCCTTTGAGGAATTTACTATTAAACACCCACCCCTCACACGCGAACTCCTCACACCCCATAGAGCACTACTTTGGTTGTTGACCCATGACACGGCCAGAGTTACACATTGACTACCCTATATATGTCGGGTACCTTTATGGTTGTGTGGACTACCCTGCCATGTTTGCTTTCCACGTGCTATACCTCATGCACATAGGTACACGCCCATACTTCACTTTCATTGCTTGGTTGGTGTATCCGGGTACTACCCGTTCGACTGTGTCACATACACGTTCGGATTATACAGCTGCCTTCTGGATTTTGCCAGCCTGTTCTACTCATTGGTAGGATGGCACCTTTTCCTATGTCCAAGCTATTCCTTACACATGTCCGACTGGTGTGGACAATGCCTCCCCACAGTCGACGGTTGTGTTTCCACCTTTTCAATTGGCCACAGTGTGACATAGGATTACCACCTGTCTCACTTTACGAAGGACAGTCCCTCTTTGGGCAGTTGTGTCCTGACATGTAATTGTAAACATGGCAAATGTCCTGAGATTTTAGGACAAACCTATTTCTTATATTTTATGTGATAGTTGCATTAAACAGTTATTCTGTATCTGAAATACCTGACTGTTATGAGAAACAGAATAAGCAACTAAAATGCTACAAGAATATGCTTTTCTGTAGGCAAAACAGTTATGTTCTGTCCTTTGTACAGGCCGTGGGTATGTGTCGGCCTGTAAAATCTGATGTCTGTACCAAACATGTCCCACTTTGGCCATTTGAAATGGTGGCAACCCTACTGTGACATTTGCGGTGAACACAGCATATTTTACAGGCCGACACATACCCCCAGTCAGTTCGGCAGATAGAACTTACAATTCTTGCCTATATCTAAGCTTATTCTTGTAGCATTTCGGTATCTTATTCTGTTTGTTATGACATTTATGTAATATACGTCCAGTGAAATATGTTTAATGCAACTATTGCATGACGTCTATGGAAGAATTATGTCCTATATTCTCTGGACATTTGCCAGTTTTACATGTTTGTGTCAGGACACATCTGCCCAAAGAGGGACTGTCGCTCATAAAGTGGGACAGGTGGTAATCTTGGTCGACGGTACGGATCATACTGTTCCTTTCAGCCTACATGTGTCCGTATTGTTATGGCTGTTTATATGCTCCTTCTGTTTCGTTTACATGCGTATGCTATTTCCTATCACATTTGGTATGTGAAATACAGACATACCTTTTGTATGTGACTATTACATCCCTTGTGGGATATGATTCAGACATACGGTTACTACCTATATCTACATTTCTCCTCATGTATTTTGTTATGGACACATCTGGACAGCTATGTTCCCTCCCTCACATTATGGGTCGGCTGGTGACCCTCTCCATTGGACTGGACATACATACTGGCAGTGCACTAACATATGACATGTTTCACTTCCACATGGTATAGCTATCCACACTACGTTGGACTACGGGCACACGGTTTTCATGTCATTTGTTCAAGGGTAGGGACCCGTTATTCCCTACCGTGCATTTGTGTTTGATTCTTCATTTTCTGTTCGCAGGGACTCTGCTTTGCATACGTTTCAGTCTCCACGGTCACTGATAGGTACGATTACTATTGCTGGCGGAATATAATATTCAGCAGTTTAGGTTGCTCCTCGACAGCTGACATTGACACGCCTCCCTGCGCAACTTCGATACGCCCCTTGCACTCGCACACGTTTCCTATGCACGTGGTTGTGGCGGCTGCATGCCTTCGTTAATATGCATATGGTGTGACTACTCCATATATACACCACACGGCCGGTGCAAGCCTTATGCTGGACTTGCGCCGAGCTTCATGAATCCCAGGGATAGTCTATACTATAATGCATAGGTCATAAAACAACCATCCTATGGTAATAATAATTCACTTATATGTTGATGTACAGCAGTGGTAAGAGCAAATTCTTTAGGGAAATGTGCAGTAACTGTGCAGAGTGGAAGAAGAAAGGCTATAACAATGATTCCCCAGAACACCATTTTTTTGATCTAAAGTCATTATCAAAGCCATAGTTGGCATTGTAATGGTTTACAAAGGCAAAATGGTTAAAACTTTACTGTCATACACAATGTCATCTGTGTCAACTACTGTGCAACACTGATCAGCTTATTTTCATAGCCGGTAATAAAAAAGGCCAATATAAATAGTGTATGAAAGTAGTTCATAGAACATAGTTATATACTAGGCTAACAACCACCAGGATGTTTAAAAGCCTAGCTGTTTAGTTGTACATAGTTGGACATGTGCAATATGTCAGACTAACTCCTTGCCATACAACAAGCAGTGGCAGTGGTCATCTGATGTACATGGGCATCGACAATGCTCTTTGTGACCTGCTACACACAATTGGAACAGAAAGAGAAAAGAAAAGTGATTTGCAAGCCTTACAAGAGCATTAGTGAGGTGTGTTTATATATTCTTTGACCAGTCTAAAGGGAGAAAATGGTAAAAGAGATTAAAAAGGGAAGCAGGCAGATAGTAGAAAATAAGGTGAACAATGAAGGAATGAGCATAATGGAGGTGGGAAGGGTAAAGTAAATCATTATTTAGTGGAACAGGTGGACATTTTCTAAGCATAAGGAGAAGGTAAGTTGGATGGAAGTAAGGGGAGTAAGAGGAAGGTAAGAGGGTAGGTAGCAGGGGAAGAGAAATAAGACTGACAGTGGTATGGTAACACAATGAGGGAGGGGGAAAACAGTGGTGAAGGAGATTTCAGACAAAGGGAAAACAGTAGTGTGGGGGGTGAACAATCAGCTGGGATGGGCATTGATTAAAAAATGAATGGAACCAGTTGGATGGGGGCTAGGATGGGGTTCTGCATTTGCTATCCCTGCCAGTCAGTAGGAGATCACAACCCTGGGTACTGTCACTACTGTGCCCTGTCTCAGATGGTGGAAACAGTGAGTTCTGGACAGAGATAAACTCAGTGAGTCACTGGAAGAGGTTCTCCATATGGCCAATTCAGGCATCTAAGCTCCTATCAATTATCTCTTCCAGAATGTCTGCAGCTGATGACAGGAGACAAATGTATCACCTCTAGTGGTACTGCTTCCAGCAAGTACTACAGTCCCAATCTGCAGTGTAAAGCTCATAGTAGGTAGTCCAGGTAGGGCAGGATGTGTAGAAATGACTATTGCAAGTTGGGACCTAGACATTGTAGGTGATTATGGTTGTGGTGCTGCTGCACCTGGTGCCTGTGGGGAGCTGGCAGGCCTTGTCTAAGGCATGGGTGTAGGTCTTGATGCTACAACATTTAACACAGTAAAATAAATGGAGAGAAACAAAATAATAAGCAAAACAAAAGTATGTAATTGAAAGGATAGTGACAATGGGGGTGGTGGAGAGAGAGAGAGAAGTACAAATACAATGAAAAATAAAGCTGATTTGTACTTATAATTAAATTACACCTAATATATTTGATTGAATGACAAACATATTTCTCATTTTAACAAGTTTGTTAGCACTGGCAAGTAAGAGAGATACCTAAACCCATAGCCATTATCACCTGCATTCTGAATGGGAAGGATTAATGTAATGAATTTCTTAGACAAACCAGCAGGAGTCTGTACTCCAAGACACAGTAATGGAACATCTGAGACAAATGTCCATATACAAATGAAAATTCTGTGCGGATATACATTCCCCTAATGTAGTTATTATAATGAAACATAAATCTCAATTGCAAAAGTATCAGAACAGACACTGGGGAAAATTACAGTTCATAGGTATGTACTAGGCTAACAACCACAAGGGCCTTTGTAAGCTTAACCATGCATCCCAAATCTCTGACAAGTTCGGATACTCATGAAAACTGCAAGCAAGGGCTTGGTAGATGAGCATTTACAAGCAGAGACCTGGGAGATGAACTGTTTACAGGCTGCCTGCCTTCATCAGAAATATAGGTGCCAAACCAGGGTCGAATTTCTTGTTCCCCATTCAGTTGTCCATGTTACACTTGAATTGGGTTAGGTAGGAGCTCTGCTTCACACAGATGGGGAGCCTGTTCCAGAGATGGGGTAGTCTATGGGTGCATACTTGTCTCTTCAGCAGGTCCTATTTATATTACAGGTAAGGTTTAAGTCTTTAAAATGAGTAATTCTGGTGTTGCTTGTTTTGTCGATATGCAGAAGGTCCATCAGGGTGGAGTCTGACAATATCTTGCATGCTAGGCATAGATCTCCCCACAACAGCCTGTAGGAGACAGAATACAGGAATAGGGCCTTGAGGGGGTCAACATAGGACATGTTACTTATGCCCTGTATTCTTTTATGAGGGACTTCTGTGGACGCTCCAGTTGTTGGTTATGCCTGGGTAGAAACATACCAAAGGGGGCATTGTACTCAACGATAGGTCTGATGAGTGCCAAATACAGTGGAACAATGACCTCCTTGGACCTAGATGCCATACCTTTGTTTATAAGTTGCACAACATAGAATGATTTCCTCACTACTGTAGACACATTATGGTCAAAGACTAGATTACTGTCTATGTATGTCACCAAGTTGCTGACTACTTGGTCAACTCTTAGGGGTGTGTGCTGTCAATATGATAGTTAACAGTAGTGGATAACTTCCTAAAGGATACTGTTAAGCATTTCTTGGCATTTTGTTTTAGACCTTTGCTCTGATACCAGTTATCTGTCTGTGTCAATTCTTCCTTGAGAACATTTGCGTCAGTGGGAAATTTTATGATTGTTCCTAATTTGCAATCACCTTCAAATTTAGTCAGCTAGAGCCCACTGATTTTGGCCTTGACTTCAGAGATGTCAATGCAAAAAAGAGGCAGTACCTGGATCACTCTCTGGGGGACTCTACTTGTGACTGGCCTATTTGTAGAGGTGGACTACCCATTTGTAACTTCCTGGGACCTGTCTGCATGCCAGCTGGCTATCCACCAGGTGACATAAGGTTTTACCCAACCTCTTGAGTTTGTCAACAATGCCCAAGAGGGGTATTGTGTAAAATGCTTTGAACAGGCCAAGGTAGGCAGCATGAACCATTTTGCACTCATCTATTGCTTTGGTGACCTTTTTGAAGAACTCCACCACATTAACTAGGCATGACCTGCCCTTGACAAAGCCAAATTGGGTTGTGTCCAGTGTCTGTAGGTTTCCTATATCATTATTGATCATTCTATGATCATTTTTTCCATGATTTTGCATATAGGTCTAGTGAGACTTATGGGTCTGTAGTTTCCAGGGTTTTCCACCTTTGCGCTGACGGATAACTGTTGCTGTTCTCCATTCATGAGACACAAACCTTGTTGGGAGGTTACAGTTAAATAGCGATTACAGAGGACCTTATAGGTCATGTTTCTTGCTGTTTAGAAGGCATACTGGGATATTATATGTGCCTACTGATGCAGTGTTTTTGGCTTTAGAGTCAGCATTAAGGGCCTGTTCTTTGGTGACAGCGGGGGGGGGGGGTGGTATATTTGATGGTATTTCCTGAGGGAAGGTTGAGGGGGAGAGAGGGGTAAAGTTAGAGCTGAATCTGTTGGCCAGCAGGTTTGTTACATCTTCTGGCTCAGTATAGGTGGCTCCATTAACAATGTGCTGTCCACACAATTGTGTACTGCTGTTGAGGATGTGGGCATACCTAAAGAATTCCTTGTGGTTGTCCTTGGCCTGGGTGGCAAAATCTACCTCAAATTTGGCTTTGGTAGACTTCATTTGTCCTCTGGCTTGTTTGCTTAGTTTGATAAGAGTGCTTTTATCCTGCTGGGTGCTACACCTTCAAATTTTTGCCATGATATTTTCCCTCTGTTATACAGCCTATTGAAGTTGTGATTCCCCAGGGTGGCTTCTTTTTGAGTTAGTTATGCACTTCTTCTTGGTGGATACAGCTGCCTGTGTGCAGCTATTAACATGCTTGCATAGGGCTTCTGTGAGCAGTTGTTCAAAGGCAGCAGTGTTCTCAGAGTTTATAGGGGCTTAATATTTTGCCAGGTTAACACTTAATAGTAGGAAGTTAGCCTTAGAGTAGTTCCTGAATATTCCAGGCTTGGCTGGGTACCAGGTTGTACTTTTGCTTCAAAGGAGACCATTTTGTGGCCTGACCTTACAAGACAAGACATTGCACTAGATAGTGTGTAGCACTCTGCCATATTAGTGAGGACCAGATCCAGTATGTTTGTGCCCCTGGTTGCTATATTGACAATCTGGTTCAGGGAGTTTGTACTTACAAAATCCAGGGATATCTGTGCCTGTACATTTGGTATCATATATGATTCCCAGTTAATAGTGGAGTAATTAAAGTTGCCCATGAATATGGTATTGGGTTGGATGGTGAGTGTTTTCAATAAGTTTAAACACATGTTATGAGTTTCCTTGGTCATAGAGGGGGACCTATATCTTGCAAGAATGTGGTATGGAATTTTGCCTGTGGTGATTTAAACATGGAAAAGCTCAAGTGCATTGTCCTGTTTACCCATCCTTGAGGTATGTTGATTTTATATGTAAATCAGGACACCTCCACCTTTAGTCCCTGTCTCTGTAGGAGCTGGTCTAAATGTGTGGAAGGCATTACAGCCTTGCACTGCTGGTGTGATCTCCATGGCTTTAAACCATGTCTCAGTGACTGCACAGACATCAGCATTCTCTAGGGTAAGGAAAGTGTGTAAGGAGTGGAGTTCTTTATTTAGACTTCTAGCACTGAGCAGTAACACCTTTTGGTTTTCTTGTTTTGGATTTGCTATCTCAGAAATACTTCCATTTTGACATTGCCTAAAACTGGACTGTGGGGGAGGACAATGTTTTACATAATATTTAAAAGCCTGGAGTGAAGAAGTGCAGACCCTCCCTGGCAAAGCAGTGTGATCTGTTTACCATCTCCTTCCATGCTGGCAAATAATCTACCCCTTTAGAATGGCACCAGAAACTAAGCCAGTTATTAAAGTCAGTCAACTTTTGTTCATATTGTGGCATCATCCTTGGAGAAGGTAAAATGCTACTCAATGCTAGGTTCATACTAGCCTTGGACACACATTCCAAGAACTCCATGATGTCATGCTTCATATAGTCTAGGGAGGTACATCTCAGGTCATTTACACTGACATGGACTATGACTGAGTCATACCTGTACTTGTGCATGGGTAATGTGGCCGATCCTGGCCCCTGATAAGCAACTGACTGTGACTTTCTCCTTACTCAGCCTGGTGAGAGGGACATCAGTGTGTCTCACAATGGAGTCTCCAATGACCAGAATGTTGGGTTGTGTGGTGGCTTGCCTTATGGACTTAAACGTAGAGGCTCCATGAGATGTGGCTGTATGTGTTGGTGTGGGTTTTGGTGGAAAGGATGCTTTTGGGGATACTGGGTGTGTTTGTTATGTGTACTTCATCTAGGAGGTCTTTTGGGTTTAGAAAGGTTACATTTAAGTGCCTCAGCATATGTGGATCTGTGTATCTGCTTTGTACTCTGTATGATGGGGCAGTGTGTGTGTAGTACTGACGACTCTGTCTAAAGATTGACATTAGGTATGCTTTTATATGAGAGCTTTGCCTATAGTAACATTGTGTAAATATATCTCTCACATACCAGATCAGTTTGAGAATTCACTGGTTCACGGTAAACATGAGGCAGTTTCTACATTGCCTCAGGATGCCCTTATCCACCAAGCTAGGAACAGAGATAGAGGGGAAAGTTCATATTCATGGCAACAGGCTATTTTTATTGATGAGACAGTTGCAGTGAGAGCTCGTAAATTAATGTCAGGAGTATCTGTTTGCAACTCTGTTTGCACTGCTTGTCACTGAAAACTAGTTACCCTGTGTGGAACTAGGTAATGGTGAAATTTCAAGGGTGCTTTTACAGGAAAAATGTCAACTCAAGGTGTCTACATCTACAGGGCACTGCCAAACATTTGAGGGGAAACTAATAAGTAGGCCTTGATGAAGTATTTAGGGAGATATTCTAAAGTAAGGTTAGACAGCAGCAAATCAAGCAGTACTTCAGAAAATAAAGAATTAGCTTTGATAAGAATAATGAAAAGCGGAGATTTACCTGAAAGGCTACTGCATAGCTACTGCTAGTGATGGTCTCATCACAGCTTCACACTGCTGGGATACAATAAGACATTGCTTCTCCATTCAACAGAAGCAAAACAGCAGCACCAATCCCAAACTGAGAAGCAGGCTATAGGCTCTTTGGTGATCAACAGTCTTGTCCCAGATGATACAAGGGTCTGTAGACTTTTTGGACACTTTTCCTGGTAGGTGCCTTGAATAGCAACCAGACCAGTCAGAAAGGTCCAACATAACACTCACTGCCAAATCAGAAACAGTCAGGAATCAGTGCACTCTGTTTCTTCTCTCTCCAGGAGCAAATTATAACCACATATCCCAAGCTGAGACCTATAAAGCAGTTATCAGGCTTTCTAGTGATCAGCAGTCTCCAGGAAATAATGTCTCTATGCTCCTTCTCTCAGCAGGAGCACACCAGAAGCACTAATCCTAAGACGACTACTGAGAGGCAGAATGTGGGGTCACCAGTACTTGGTGGTTTTGGTCTAGATGTTCCATATTTTAAAGGTTAGATGGAAAAATGAGTTAAAATCCCAAGAGATGCAATGTGGACTAAGAAGTCAGATATGAAATAAGCTTAAGTTATGCTTTTGCTACCTAAGTGGAGAGCCACTAATTTTAAAAGAGCAAGATAGATTGGAAGGTTGTGGACCATTTGTATTCTGGCTCTATGGAATACAGTGGGATGGCTAATAAATGTAAATAGCTGAAGGGGAGGGATGTCACAAAATGATATTTTTTTTCTTACTCATAATAGTCAAGAGGAGAGGGAAGGAAATATGTGGTCAAACTGACATAAGGGACATGCAACAAGAAAGACAGTTGAGTTTGAAAACATAACAGCACCAGTGTGTGAGTGTGACAGAATTTTTAATTTCTATGTAACTCACAAGAGATACAACTATGGTGTCTTTCCTATTTTAAATTATATTAATGTGGGAAGCACACAGACTTTATATCTTGAGCTACTTGTCCAAGTATATAGCAAAAAGCATTCAAACTGACTCTAATAACATTCAGTAATCATACTGCTACCTTTGAACTATGAAAATTATCACAGAAGTGCCTGGGATTTGTGAAAAGCATACTCTATAAATCTGAATCTATACCTTTAATATTAAAAGCTGTACATTCTAAGGCATGTATACTCACCTTGGCACTCTGTTAGGCATTCATTTCTCATCCTCTGCAGCTGCCTATTCACTGCAATTTCTTCAGGGATTAAGGAATGAAAAACAGCACTGTGTAATATCTGTGGACAGCATGCAACAGCTTACAGTTGAGGGGGGTAGATCAGAAAGAATGGACCTTGTTCCTCGAGTTGGAGTGGAGAAGTACCAGATCAGAGAACAGATATTTTTTGCTCCTTAACTTAGATTTGAGTTTTTTTAAACAGCTTTATTGAATTATCACTTGACATAGGTTCATTTACATTTATATAAAAGTAATCAAACTATATAAGGAAGTTAAAATTAACAAACATTATGCTTCACATATATTGCTATATATCATATAACCTAAGCAATATTACGTAAATTATTCAATTCTTGTCCCTTTTTAAAACAAAAAATATCTTTATTAAACCATCACTTTCAACATAAGTAATCATACATTTATTTAAATGAAAACAGACCGCACTGACACAATCATAGTTGCAAGCATTTTACATCACAAACCATACTGACACACTCCCAGTTGCAAACATTATACATCACTTAAAATCTACCCAATCATTTTCAGTCAAACATTACATAGCTCCTTTAAGTCCTGCCTTCTTTTAAACCTCAGTCCTCCCCTGTATGTATTGTTCCCCATCTCCCATTTTTTTCCTAAGTAGTTTGCTCCAACCATTTTCTAAAGATCTCAAGTTCAATTGTTTTTATCCCTGTTGCTATACTCACTACTTCTAATATAGTTGGTTTAGATTCTGATTTCCATTTTCTAGTAATTGCCTTTTTTGGCAGCCATCATAATTAGAGTGAGCAAGGCTTTACCATCTCTAGGCAATTCTGATTCTGTATTATAGCTCAGAAAAATCATCTCCCTTGTCACACCAATCTGCCCACCCAGCATCTCTGACAATGCTTCCCTCAGGGAATCCTTAAAGTCTGCCAACTTACTGCACTTCCAGAAAATATGTTCCTAATTGCCTCTTTCTTTCCCTTCACACCTCCAACATTTGCTATCTACCTAAGGAAAAATTCCCTGGAGTCTACTAGGGGTATAAAAATATCTATATAAACATTTCCAAGCAAAAATCCTAAATCTTCTAGATTTTGTTACATATTTGGGAGACATACATATATCCTCTCATTGTTTCTTTGTGAATTGCTTATCCAATCTCTCTTCCCAGTCCTTTCTAACCTTCTCTGATTGTTTCTTGTAGTTATCATGCAATATTTTATATGCTCTACCAATTATTCCTTTTTGGCAGCTTCTGTTCTAGAATGTACTAAAAATTCCACCAGTGCTCGTCTTTCATTTAGCACACCCCCCATTTCTTTTTCTTTGCCTATACTCTGACATCAATCCTCAATAGGAAAGGCTATCTCTAACATGCAGTTTAAATAAATTCTTTGCATCTTCCCATCCTATCATCTTTCCCTCTCTAGTTATTTGCTCCCAATACCTTGGTTCCTTTGTCAATTTCCCCAATAAATTCCAGCCCCCTCTTGCCTATTGTCTGTATCCCTAATTGCAATTACCTTATTTGAGGTTTGAGGTTTGACAGGTCAAGGGAGGTCTCCAGATGCTAAATGTGCAGATTACTACTCTGGCTGTGACCTTCTCCATGAAAACCAGTTTCTCAGCCCATCTACATTATTTACCAATTTTATTGATAATCACAGATGGCATAGCCCCTAAGCAAACCTTGCACTTGCTGTCTACTCCTTTGAATTTTACTCCCTGTTAGATAGATGTGATAAGGCAACCATAACCATCTGATGCAAGCATAAAGGCAAATTTAAAACTAAACCCATATGGTGGAACTCCACATCAGCAACCTCTGTAACAAAAATGAAAGAAGTTCCTAACCATGCATAAAAATCTCCACTTCATTATAAAGGGATTTGAAAGTGGCAAGTAAGTCCTCCAAGTATTCTGCTAGGAAATGCAAGTCTGACTATGAGCTTCTGGTTGCAAATAATTCAAAAGACATCTATAAAATATTCATTACCTATATTAGAAAGCTTAGGAGTAGCCAGTGAGTATTCACCAAACTTATATCTGATGGAATCTCTTTCTTTGACCCCCAAGGACATTGCTAATATTCTTGTGGACAAATTTTCTTCCAGTTTCATGCCTCCCTCCCCTCAATCTATCCATTCCCTTGTCACCTCCCCTCCTGAAATCACTCTGGACACCAAAGTTAGCCATACCAGTTTCATGGGTTCCGACAATATCCCTAGATGACTACAGAAAAGCACTATGGCCCCTACTATCAAGCTCATCCATCATCTCATCAACCTGAATCCCCTCACTGCTATGGATGACCTGACACTCTTTGAATTCCTTCACATAAATTGAACCTTTGGTAAAGAAAACACCCAGTCTACATATCTAAACCTACTCTGTCACAATAACAATAGCAACTGGCAGGTAACTAGTCTGAATAATTGCCCATTTCTGGAATAGATTCTTCTTACATATCAAGCAGAGTACCCCCTGGCAACTTTTAAAATAACTCTTGATGAACTGATGGGTGATCACAAATTTTATCCTGGGATACATGGAGAAAAATCTACAAAAAATGTGGATTCTATTAATCTCCAACAAAAACTGAGTGATACAGTTGAGCTTCTTAATGGTTTCCTTGGCCATAAGCTTTGTAAGAAGCTAGGAACATCTGCTTCTATTCTTGCTTACTATAGACAGTTCACTTAAGGCCAAAGGTAATGTCTGTCAACAGACATTTTAATCTGGTTAATCATGTCCCATTACAGAGAACACAAATATAGATTATTTCCTAGTTAAAACATTGTCTTGAGAGATTATAGGTTGAAATGAACAATTAATTATGCAACAATACCAATATGTCAATTATTTGTCCAAAGACTCAAGACTCCAGCATGTATTGGGAAATGTTCTAATACTTGGTAAAATTAGTCAGGAAATGTAGGTTCTTCAGGTTTGTGCTTGTCTGTTAGCAACCTCTCAAAATAAGGTTGTATATCTGACAATTAGTGCAGAGGACTAAGGTTCTAAGCTATAGGTGCACTGCTTCCTGTAGCCCAGTACACAAGGTTTAAGTACTTCCACCTCCATTCCCTACTGTATCACTCTGAACAAGTCATTTAACCAGACAGTGCTCTCAGTTACCCATGAAAAGGGACATGTGTATGCAGTAAACTTACCCAGTTAATGACTGAATTAAATACAAAATTGGATAAAACAAGCATCTTACCTTAAACTTAATTGTTTTATCAGGCAGATGCAAAATATTTAAAAACTGGTTTCCATGTATAGTAACTGTTGTTTCGTCCAGGCTGTTGACACAAGCATTGTAATGTGGCAAAACACTGCATTTTAGATAGAGTTAGTAGTAACACAGGTGTTACAGCATGTTCTTTATCCAGCAATCCATTATTTTTAATCCAGTCATTATGCAGTTCAACTGTTATAAGGAGCCTCTGTTTACTCCAGTTAGCATTAGGTAGAAAGAAAGACCCAAACATGAAAGGCACTTGCATCAATCTCAGGGTGCTAGCACTTTGAAGGCCATGCGAACATTTCTAATTGACTTTCTTTATCTTTGAGATGTGGGAGAAAAACACAGTGACTGCTGAAATTCCATGCTGACCTTAGAGAGGATATGGAAAGAACCATGCAGAATCGACTGTAACCATTGCAGCACTGTCCCAGAAAATTTGTTAAAATTGGTCCACCAATTTTCTAATGATAACTACAATAAAGAGTATGCTGCAGAAAATATTTTCTAAACACCATCAAAATGTTTCTTTGTATTAAAGCACATATCTCAGTAATTCCACTAAAAAAAACATCATATTTTTATTTGACAGAAGTGCTAAAAGACCCCTTACTCACAGCACTGCAGAATGAACACTTGAAGATTATACCTACAATGTACTTACCTGCTGTGGCTGTCAACAAACCAGGTAAGATAGTGAGAGAAATTACTTAGACACCTTCTTAGCAGCATGTCTACTGTATTAGCATTTTACAAGAATTAGTTGGCAAAAATAGAATGCATATAAATAATAAACTCATACAGTCTATATGCAAACATAACTCACACAAGCATTCTATATAGTGTATAACAATACAAATTATTAGCATGAAGTGTTTTTCACTTACTAGCATGTATGATAGTGGAGTAAAGTGTTTCATACGTTACTGATGGAATTACTAACAGATGTGTTATCATATTACAGTTGTTTAGTGACATAGTAAGCTCCTAATAACAACTTTATTTCAAATGCATTTCATTCCTAGTTAGCCTTCAACATCATAACGCCTCAGATATATCTTCCTATAGACAAACCCCTCCTTCTGTTTTCTTTCTTGGATACGCCACTCCTGGTGGACTTTGTTTTACTGGTGTTGTTCCACAGCATAGATTAGGTAGGTGAGAGCCTGCAGACCGTAGGTCACCATCAGGCCTCAAATGAAGCACGTTTCTTTATTCAGTTAAAAGTCAGCTACATAAAGCAGCTATTACATGCCAGATCAAATGTATCTCAGGCTTTACTGATGTTCTACTCCCTTGTTTTCAGCAGAGGATGTACAAAAGGTAATGACAATACCACAGATGGAGGAGAAACAGTATCTACCTATCTTGAAATGCCAGAAAATTTGGCATGCCATATTGAAATATTTCAAGTAGCAAGAAATTATACCAGAATGGAAGATATTGGTGTCATGAATAGGGGTGCTACTATTCTGATACATTGTTATCCATGAATCCTCTATTGATTTATTTATTTAGTTCCTTCTTTTGATAAATGTGATAGCTTGACAATACCAAATCCCATTTTCAGTGGACACAGGTGAAAAGCTCCATGACAGACTGTAATACAAACTGAAGAACATGTAGGGGGTAATTCAATGTAGCTTACATGGAGCTAATCTCTGTCTAAGCATAGTGCCATGGCCCAAATATGGAGTTTGGAGGCAGTGCGATCCAGGAAGCAAGGCTGGGATGTGCATGAGCCTCTCAGCAATATGCTGCCATGGAGATGATCACAGAATGTAAATCACCTCATTTTCTGGTGAAAATCGTGCAAATTAGGTGATTTACTGATTCAGGAAGCAGACAGGTAGCCATGTAGGACCCGTGTCTGCATTAGAATTGTATGCAGGAACTTTCTGTGTACAACACTGCAAAATAAAAATTGGGTCTATGACAAATGAAAATAAAGAATGTATTAGTTGCATCAGGCATGCAAGGAGCCCAAACTATGGCCATTGGCATGTAAAACTGATGCAAAATATTAAAAATCAAGTTTTTTTTTCCACATATGCCATGTTTAAGCAGAGCGCAGTGGCATCCAAACATGCGATCTGACAAAGAATAAATGTAAAATATTAAAAGGGGATTATTTAAGCTAAAATTAATTTCCCCATTATACTGTCCAACATGCAGACTCATACAATGGCAGGTAACAGTGGTTGCTAAGGACATAGGCTCTTGTGTAGTGCTGTAACTAGGGTATAAGTAATTAGGTGTATGCAAATGATCTAAGTTTACTGATTTGCAAAATGGGCCACCGTGTCTCCAGGTACCTAACCGTGTAGGAGCTACAACGTGGTGGTGTAGGCAGAAAAGGCAGCTGACATGAAAAGAGTGTGTGTCATGCTTTGTGGAAGCACATTGGAGCTCCATGGTTTTCGTTTGCACTCAGCTAAGCACAGCTAAGGGGGGGGGGGGTGTCTGAGGCTGCTTAGCTGTGCTAAGCTGGTGAGAGAAATGCTGAGCATGCTCATGTACAAGGGAGGGCCCTTTCTGCTTAGTAGAGTTTACACTAGCTTCATGGGTTAAAACTGGAGGAAATTGGAAAAAGTAAATAAATAAAAGTAAATAGACATAAGTCAGTCAACTATAAATGACAAATAAGGCCTCTGCCACTCACAGTGGGACACTCAAACCTCTCAATAATGTGGCTGGTAGGTGAAATATATCATAGTCAGCCAATCACACAGGCTGCATCTGCAGCACACCAGTATAAAATATGCAGACACCCTTCAATCTGATTTTCCCCTATACTCTGCACCATTGGAGGACACATTTGCGAATTTTAACTGACAAAATGATAAGGGTTGTTGCTGCTATATGCTACAGACTGAGGGCGGTGATGAGGATGTTGCTGACAACTGGCCCAAACTGAGAAGGAGAAGAGTGTCTTGACCCAGGGTAACCTTTCAGGGAGTGCTACAGGGTGGACAGGGACATACTACAGCAACTTACCAAGCTCTGCCGCCCTCACATCAGACCCAGAGCCAACAGAGGGGAGGCCATCCCATTGGAAATAAAGGTATGTGTAGACTTATAAATACTAGCTGCAGGTACTTTCCAAAGACCTACTGGGGACATCATGGGGGTCTCACAGGCATCTTCATCCAGGGTACTCCACCAGCTTCTGGATGTCATGCTAAGACATGCCAGTGAGCACATTTATTTCTCCAGCACATCTGAGGAGATGACCAGCAATATGCATCTCTTCCACCATGTAGCACACTACTCAGAGGTACTAGGTGTCATAGACTGCACTCATGTCCAAACATCCGGTGAAGAGGATAGAGTCTATGTCAACTGCAAGGGCAAAAGTACATCAACTGACAGGTCATGTGCAATGCCCAGGGCATTATCATCAATGTGTGTGCTGGCAATCCTGGCAGTTATCACGACTCCCACTTCTAGCATACCTCACAGCTGTACCAGGCATTTGCCAGGGAGGACATCCCATATGGCCATCTTGTGGGGGATAATGGCTATGCACTGGAACTGTGGATGATGACACCCATCAAAAATGCACACACACACACACACACACACACACACACACACACACACACACACACACACACACACACACACACACACACAAACACACACACACACACTCACACACACACACTGAAGAACACCATAATGAGCCACACACACAAACTAGGAACATCGTAGAGCATGTGTTTGGGCTGCTCAAGTCATGGTTCTGCTGCCTTGACATATCTGGTGGAGCCCTGCAGTACTCTCCAGCCACATGTGAACACATGTTCATATGATCCTGTGAAAACAGCTGTGGCAGGAACATCACAGGGAAGGGGACACAGCCCCCCACCATTGCAAAGGTCCCCACAGGCACAGGGGGACATAGAGGAGGAACCCCCTCAGCCTGTCCCTGCAGGCAGATGTAGGCATGCCTTGGCAAAGAGGCAATGCATAGCACATACACTGACACCTTAAGTACCCAGGGACTGACAACTCTCTCTGACTCGAACACACAGGAAGAAGGATGCCACACACATCACACTAACTGTACCTTAGTATGTATAGGCTGTGTACTGCATATATCTAACAGAGTCAGCCCTGAGGCACTGTCCTAACAACTGCCACAGACACAAGATAAGTCACACTTCTTAACAACTAATGAGTGGAGTAGTATGCTGTGGTAGCATATCTATGGTATTGTTGCATGTATGCAAGGGAATGGGGTGGCCTACTGGGATAGCAGCAGACAACTGACAGCTATGTGGAACAACAGGAAATGTCTGCAAATACTAGATTCCCCAGAATATGTAGTAGTCCCCTAGGTGACAAAACCACTACAGTATATGTGGGGGACGTACAAACTGTGGGATCATAGGTCACATGCATGTATGTCAATGTTGGAGTCCCATGCGCACCTCTCAGCCTCTCCCAGCATGTCAGCTGTAGAAAGCCGTAAATAAATGTGTGGCAAAGAGCCACAAATAGGGATAGTTATGAAATATTGCTCTGACAAACTTAGACAGTGATATTACAACAGGCCTTGCTGTTGCGTTATGTCTCTGAAGGGTAAGAAGTCTAAAACTCAAATGACCGTCATTACTATCTAACTTCAGTCTTTAATGATATGCCAGTATTTTCCAAGTCAACCACAACACTGTACTAAATGGACCCGAAATATGAAGCAAACATCTCTGGACATTCTCTGGTAATGTGTACAATTGAGAGGTATGACACCCTCCCCCCAACACACCCGTGTTCCCATAGAAATGGCATAACATTTACATTTGTAGGGTAATAGCAGCAGACCACACATTCCCACAGCTGTCCCAATCAACTCGTTAACTTAGTTCCATGCTCACAATATGCAGGAAGTAGACAACACTTACCGGTGGCTGTTGTGGTTTAGTGGTCTAAGTACAGTACTGTGGATGACAGGGTCTGTAGTAGTAGACTGGCCATGACAGCTATTTTGCATGTCAACTACACCTATGATAGAAGTTGTACACACTGTCCAGAAGGCAATATTTGTTACTGCAGGAAACCTGGTCAATTGAGGGACAGGGGGCCACACATACAACAGGTACAAGTCATAAATATTGCACTTACAAACACAGAACATTAATAGAATAACAGCTGTTGCAGTAGAATGAAGTCTATGAAGGTCAAGAAGTCTGAAACTCACATGTCTGCCATTACTTTCTAACTTCAGTCTATAACATGTTCACTATTATTTGCCACACAACCATAATATTATAACAAATGGTCCAAATTATGAGCTAAACATCTGCACAGTCTGTGGAGATGTGTACACTTGACAGGTATGCCCCCTCCCCTCAACACACCTGTGTTCACATAGAACTGCAGTGACATCTATGTCTGTAAGGTGATAGCAGCATGCCACACATTGCCAGGGCTGTCACAACCAACTTGATAACTAGTTCTGCAATATGCAGTGTATGGGTTCAGTAAACAAATGTCTGTCAGTGCTCCCTCACACAACTCTATACTGATCTGCCACTCACATACCAGGAAATCACAGTGCTATGTAGAATATACCACACATATTATGGAAAAGTCTGCTCAGTCCATTACATTCTGTACACATGCCAGGATATGACTCAGTTAATAAATATAGCACACAGCCAGGTGATTCCTCACACAGTATATCACTGATGTGTTGGACTGTTTTACACAGGTTCATCAGCCAATCAACTTTAGCACACAAAATCCTGGACCAGACTATAGCTACCTCTGGAATGGAGTCCTGCTCTTACTATTGAAGGTCTTACTGGGCATGCTCCTACACTTATTGCAGCCCATGTAGAAACCCACATCTGACTATACAACTCTGTTGTCCAGATGTGTCTTCACATACAGACAGCTAGTTACACCTTAACTGTGTCTACCCACCCCCATCAGACAGGATTACCTGCAGCTACCTGGAGGTGGCACATACGTGATATATCTGCATCTGTTGAGTGTGATAGGCATACATATATATATATAGATAACATATACAAATATATCAATTATAGACAGGCAGAGACAGGGTGAGGGAGAGACAGACAGAGATGGATAGAGAGAGAGAGACAGACAGATAGACAGAAAGAGAGGCATAGAGAGAGTGAGACACACATACACACCCAGAAAGGCATAGAGTGATGCCTTCATGCAGACAGTTGCACACCAATAGCAATCACTGACATGTGCCAGTATGAAGGTTGACTTCCATTGTGTAATAGTAGTCAAGTAGGGATTGTGATCTCACATCACCTGCCTTGTGTGTGTGTGTGTGTGTGTGTGTGTGTGTGTGTGTGTGTGTGTGTGTGTGTCTGTGTGTGTGTGTGTGTGTGTGTGTGTGTGTGTGTGTGTGTGTGTGTGTGTGTGTGTGTGTGTGTGTGTGTGTATGTGTGTGTGTGTGTGTGTGTGTGTGTGTGTGTGTGTGTGTGTGTGTGTGTGTGTGTGTTTGTAGGTTAAAGTATTTTGAGGCATTTTTCACCCAGTATACTTTAAAACTGCCTTACATTACAAGTCTTGCTGAAGTCATCCACCTTGCAAGTACCTTTGGACACTCTTCAGCTGTATAAGCTCTGTGGCACATTCATTAAATATGTAGCACTATAGTACATATAAGTAGATAGGTAAGGGCTCTAATCGCAGCACTTGCAACTGTGTGTTGTTTTGGTAGGTTAAAGTATTTTGAGGTCTTTCCCACCCAGTACACATTACATTGCCCTACTTTACAAGGCCTGCTGATCCCATTCACCTTAGAAGTACCTTTGGACACTCTTCAGCCCTATAAGCTCCATGGCCCATGTGTTAATGACATATTACGCATAACTAGATAGGTAGGGGTTCTAATCTCTGCACTGGCAACTGTTTGTGTCTGTATCTGAGACCCATATCCCCTGTGTTTGTTGGTTACACCATTTTGAGGCCTGGTGACCCCTCCCATTGCATTACTTTACAAGGCCTGCTGATGTCATTCACCTTAGAAGTACTTTTGAACACAATTCAGCCCTATAAGCTCAGTGATGCATGCAATAGCAATGTATCATTATAGTACAAATAACTAGATAGGTAGAGGTTCTAATCTTAGCACTGACAACTGTGCTTGTGTTGGTTATGCCATTTTGAGAGCTGTTTCACCCTGGTGGTTATACCATTTTGAGGTCTATTCCACCCTGGTGCCCCCCCCCCATTGCATTACTTTACAGGACCTGATCATGTCATTGACCTTAGATCTACAGTTGGACACTTTCAAGGCATATAAGCTTCATGTTGTATGTGATAAGTAGGCATCACTGTAGTACATACAAGTAGGTAGGTAGAGGTCTGAATTTCAATGCAGCCATCTATACTACTGTATATGTGTTTGTGCGTGAAGAATATCCCCTGTGGCTGTTGTATGTGTTGGTTATACCATTTTAAGGGGTCTTGACCCCCCTCCCCATGACATTACTTTTAAGGGACTGTTGCTGTCATCCACCTTACATGTACCATGTTAAACTCTGCATGCCATACCACTCATCTGTACAGATGTATGCAGAATGTCCAGATGTTTGCAACATATATGTGGTCCATGTCTCCTAAGAATGGGGTTTTATGACAAATCATTAGCAAATACATGACCGTTGCTGTAGTTACACACTTGCCAGCTTCAGATGTCATATCTGTCTGAAACATCATGGTGATGCAAAGTCTGTTACCCTAACACTTGTCCAGGTTTGTAAGAACAATATGTGAGAACAGTCACTATTTTGGGTGGTTATCCCACCATCCATGAAGGCATTTTCAGGATTAATTGGTGTAGGAGGTTGTAACTTATGTTCCTGGCATATAACCTCTGTGGAGCATGCAATATGTATGTAGCACTATAGTACATACAAGTAGATAGGTAGGGGTTCTAATCTGTCCATTGCCAATTGTGTGAGTGTATGTGTTTCTGTATGCATATCCCCTGTGGCTTTCTTGCCTGTGTGTATGTGATGGTTATACCATTTTGTGTGGCTGTTCCACCCTGTTAACTCCCTCATTGCCAACATACGGCCCCTAAACATGTCAACCACATTACAAGCACAGTTATACATTTGCTAACACAAAGGCACTGTGGCACATGCAATAGTCATGTTATTCTGTATTTTATATAACTAGATAGGTAGGTCTTCTAATCAGAAAAATGTCAACTCTGTGTATGTCTGTTTCAATGCATGTCTCAATGCAGCAGTGTGTGTGTGTGTGTGTGTGTGTGTGTGTGTTTGTGTGTGTGTGTGTGTTTGTGTGTGTGTGTGTGTGTGTGTGTGTGTGTGTGTGTGTGTGTGTGTGTGTGTGTGTGTGTGTGTGTGTGTGTGTGTGTGTGTGTGTGTGTTTGTGTGTGTGTCTATGTGTGTGTGTGTGTGTGTGTGTGTGTGTGTGTGTGTGTGTGTGTGTGTGTGTGTGTGTGTGTCACATGGCTCCACTATATTAAGGGCCTGTGAACCCCCATCCGCTATCCTAACAGCACCTGCAATTGTCACCCACTTGAATAGTAGTGGCAGACACTGCAACACTATAGTAGCTTTGTGGTGCCTGTGTTATGTATATAGCAGTATTGTTTGTAAAACTAGGCAGGTAGAGGTTCTACTATCAGCAAGAGCAGGCTGTGTGTGTGTGTGTGTGTGTGTGTGTGTGTGTGTGTGTATGTGTGTGTGTGTGTGTGTGTTTGTGTGTGTGTGTGTGTGTGTGTGTGTGTGTGTGTGTGTGTGTGTGTGTGTGTGTGTGTGTGTGTACACCCCCTTGCAGCAGTCTAACTGTGTTACAGACACCAGCATACCTCTCAACCCCTCATAGAAGGATATCTGGTGAAAGCCATATGGAAAAGAGTGGCAAAGACCAAACATTGAGCAAAACCTTCACATATTGCTGTGACACACATGGAAAGTAGACACCAGAACTGGTTGTGCATTTGAATGTACTTTCCAAAGGGTATGCGTTGTTACATGATAATTTCCATCATTAATCTGTAATGTTAGTGTGTCATGATTTTCATACAGTTTGCCAGAAAACCACAATGTTATGACAAACGGAGGGCAAATTTGTGTCAAACATCTAGACAATCTGCAGACATGTGTAGAGGTCACAGGTATGGCCACCATCTGTACCACCCTTCAGGTTGCAGTCCATGTTTGCCAAGGTGTGACCTGTGATAACAACTGAAACAATAAAGAGGTCCAGAGAGTGTAGGACAACAAATGTTTCATACAGTTGTCTACTAATTGCATAGAGCAGTTATTCCACATCAAAAGCACTGCAATGTTATGACAAATAGCGTATGCTAAGGTAATGTCATACAAATAAGGTGTCACTGTAGCAAAGCAAAAGAAGTCCTTTGTGTTGAGCTTACCATGGATATGGTATGTCCTGCCAACTGTCACGTTACTACAAGACATGTCCTACAGTCCACATTTGATATGTTGGCAACCACAATCTGTGTTACCTATGTGTGTGCAGTATGTAGAACATGTGAAGGCCCTGTGACTACCTGCTGGCCTCAATTACCCACATGTATAGAGGTATGAATGCTAACTGCCACCACCTACATATGTAGGTACAGCATAAGGCTGTGTCAACTGTAAGCATTGTGCAGACTGTCATTGAGCCACAAACTGCTGTAAACACACTGCAATGGACCTCAAGCTGAATGCAGACAACAGTGTCAGCATGCCATATGGCAAGGACGTGTCCCCAGTATTTTCCACATCAGCACCAACCCCATAAATACACAGACTGTGATGACAGACCTGGGTACTCAGGATGGCAGCAATGTTGCATTCAGACAAGTAGTGGCAGTGGGTAGGAATTGCTTGTATGTGGTTCACCACATAGGTAAAGGGACCCCATCCAGACAAAAGATGGACATTACCTCTCAATAGTCCTCTGTCAGTACAACATTACATTAGCAGCATGGCTGGTCTGCTATGCACCTATGCAGACGTCTACAGCAAAAGAACACCATCCCCATGGTGGTGGCAGTATCATGCTTTGGGGGTTGCTTTTCTTCAGCTGCATCTGGAGCTTTAGTTAAGGTGGAGGGAATTATGAACAGTTCCAAATACCAGTCACTTTTGGCCCAAAACCTTCAGGAGTCTGCTCGAAAGCTGAAGATGAAGAGGAATTTCACCTTTCAACACGACAATGACCCCAAGCATACATCCAAATCAACAAAAGAATGGCTTCACCAGAAAAAAAATTAAAGTTTTGGAATGCCTCATCCAGAGCCCAGACCTAAATCCAATAGAAAATCTGTGAGGTGACCTGAAAAGGGCTGTGCACAAGACATGCCCTCTCAAGCTGACAGATTTGGAGCGCTTTTGCAAGGAAGAGTCGGCAAATATTGTCAAGTCAAGATGTGCCATGCTGATAGACTCCTACCCAAGAAGACTGAATGCTGTGAATAAATCTAAAGGTGCTTCAACAAAGTATTAGTTTAAGGGTGTGCACACACAACAAAGTATTAGTTTAAAGGTATGCACACTTATGCAACCAGTGTATTGTACATTTTTTATTTTTTATATTTTCCCCCTAACTGATTTGTTTGTTTTTCATTTGAATTGTACAGGCTATATGTCACATTAAAGGTGGGAAAAGTTTTGAAATGATTTATTGTTGTCTCATTTTTTATATCACAAAAACCTGGCATTTTAACAGGGGTATGTATACTTTTTATATCCACTGATTTCACCCTGTGCATCAGACACATTTTAGCATGTCCCTGCATTGATGGAATGGATAGCAGGGATGTGGCACAGGTATCATCACATGCACAGGGTGTGGTTTGGGTTGCCAAAGGCCTAGGCTAAGACATAGAGTTGACATCATGCTTGTGTGTCTGGAGGAGTGGTGTTCAGCTGGGTCATGGAGAGGAGCTGCGTGTGTCAGGTGGTATCCTTCATGTGATAGTGACATGTTTGTGTGTGTGTGTGCACACACTCAAGCCATGTGCTAGCCCTACACATGGGTATGTTGGACAGCTGTGGACCCTACATGGAAGGTTGTACAGTTCTCCATCTCCAGCCATGGACATGGGAACTGGTTCTGCCAGGAGTGTCAGTAGCACCACCAAGCCCAAGGCCAGATGTGGTACTACTTCTTGATGGTGACTGCTGTCTGCTGGATCTGTGTCCCTCACGAGAACAGCCAGGACCACATGCCCATGGCCTGCTATGGTGTGGTGTGGACAGCATCATCCCTTCAGTAGTGCTAGTGGTACTGCCACTATGGGAGTGAGAATCTTCACATCCATGTGGGCTCTCAGCTAATGTTGCTGCTGCTCTACATCCACCTGTCTGATGCCCAACTCCCACCACATGTTCAACGACAGACATTGCATGGTTGAACACTGACAATGTCTAACCTCACCATCTATTCATGACATGAGCAAAATGACATACGGCATCAGCAATGCCATGGAGGTTGTCACGCATGGCAAGTAGTGTTGCATCCATGACCCAGAGCATCTGTCTGGTGTACCATTCACAACATGCCTGTGCCTCTATGATGGACCAAAACATGCATCAGGAGACACCTGCTGTAAAACCTGTGACAGGGGCTGGATGGGCATTAATCCTCCTTGAGCACCCCTGTCAATCTGCCTGTGTGGGACCTCACCAGGTCTCTAGCTATGACTAGTGTCTACACTCACAGATGCCATACACACCACACTAGCCTGTTGTATGCCACCACTGTCCGACTGTCCAATATCTGTGGCTGCTGGGGCTGGGTATGTCTGGGCATACTGACCATGTGGGGGACATTGTTGGTGGAAGTGGGATGTCAACCAATGGTACAGATTCAGCCCCCAACAACCCCATCTGTGCCCTACTACAACCACCATCACCATCAGAGTCAGATAAGATACTGACATCAGGTTGTGAGGGGGAGATACACAACCCCTATGTTCACCTGTGAGGGAAAGACAACATATGTAAAATACTACCTGCATTATAATGTTTGCTAACACACACACACACACACACACACACACACACACACACACACACACACACACACACGCACACACGCACACTCGCGCACACACACACACACACACACACACACACACACACACACACACACACACACACACACACACACATACAGGTGAAGTTCCACAAAGACATTATACAGACCAGACTTTCTGAATGATGGCATGCAGGACATACATTTGGACCACAACAGATAAACTCTGGACAGGCCCTCAACAACATGCAGTGCAGCTACATCCAGTTAATGTTAATGCTACTATACATCTGTGAGATATGTGAGGAGTGGCAGTATGTGATGGACCTTCACCCAACTCACAATGCACCCGTGTACATAATACTAATGCACCCCTGTATAGCACAGTGGCAACAGTTATGCAACAGTATGTGCCAATATGTTACAGCTCCTGTGAATAGGTTCCCATGATGACCAATGTGATGCACTGCAATTAACCCCACCACACATGAACATGCACATATTGCAATATGGCTAAGAGTAACAGTTGTGTGCATGGAAAACTGGCTGCTCTCAACATTCCTATGGTATTGGTGAGCCACAACAAGACAGTTCCACACTCAGCCACACTAGAAGGGACTATGTAGCTGTGGGGGAAGGTATTGTCAGCACACACACATGTGGCATTGGTACAGGATAATATGTGTAATCATGAACATGTACAGTACAAGCTGTGATACTACCCAAATTCCTGACATTCACAATAGGTGTGCATTTGTGTGTATAACAAAACACCACCCGAAAATGCAGTTTTCCTTGACATATGTGTCCAGGTATGCAAAGGCTGCTGCTATGAATGCTACAGAATTTACCTGATGGCCACTGGGGCCTTGCCTGCACACTCCTTGGCTGTTGACTCTGTGCCACCCCCTCCACGATGTATAAAGTGATGGATTCCTGGGTGGCAGTGACTGCAGCAAGGTTTGCGAAGAACTCCTCAGTGGCTATGAGTGGTGCTTGAGTAGAAGGCCCTCCCCCTCTGCTAGCACAGTCCCTGGCCACAGCTGCAGCCTTTTGCCATGCAGGTCTGTGGCATGGTGTCACATCTGTTTGTGGGTCCTGTCTCGGTGTCCCACATTTTTGACTGTCACTACCAATTCTGCCCACAGGGCAGTGCATTCCTGCAAGTTTTGCCAGCTCCTTCCCAACAGTACCCTGTGATGGAGTCTGAGGGCATCAATGATTACCACAGTCCTGGCATCTGAGAATGGCAGGTTGCATTTGCGGTACATCCCATCCAAAAGACATGAACAGGGGAACACATCACAGGACCACATACATTGGCCACCATTATGTACAGACCCTGCACATCCGCTTTTGCTAGCACTATCCACCAATTACACCCACATCAAACTCCTGTTGTCTATCACTACAGTATGTGTGTAGGTATTGTCAACATACTGGCATTACAGCATGCATTGCCCCCTGATACTGATGCCTCATGTTCCCCTCAATTAGGACAATTAATGTGCATAATCCTCAGTTCATCATTCACATCACACAGCACATGCAGCAGGTGGGGACATCACAGAGGTTCCCAACCAGGGAATACCAGGCCATCAAACATCTACTGTACACCTATATGCTATAAGGCCAACCCAATATGTGGTGTCACACATACTCCTCAGGAGTGACTTCACTGTGGCATGCAAGGCAATCATGGACTCCACATTGCTGGGGCACTTGCATGAGTGCAAGTCATGCTGCACTGTGTTAACATGCACACACACACACACGCACACACACACACACACACACACACACGTATACACACACACACACACACACACACACACACACGCACACACGCACACACGCACACACACACACACACACACACACACACACACACACACACACACTCAACCTGGTGAGTGACCTGGACTAGCCTTGTTGGCAGCTCTCATGTGTGACACATACAATCACACTATGGTGGAATTGGCACCCTGTCCACATCAGGCAGGGTAGCTAACTAGACCTTTACAGGGGTAACCTGGTCAGATGGATGGTTTACAGCACATACACCCTTGGGTGTCCCTGTTTGATGGGGACATCGGCTGCTGCCTGACATACACATGGGCTGACATGTGGCCTAGCCATATGGCTGCTCAGGGCTCATAGCCTAGTAACCTGGAATGGTACTAGGACTACTACAAATGGCTTGACCGCTGTGACAGACTATGTTGTTATGTGTCCACACACATCACTGCCATCAACTGCTGGGTGTACCCTATGGGCAACGTTACAGTACCATGTCATCCAGCCTACATCTGACAAATAGGTGAGTGCTACTACAGGTGCATGTGGACATTCCAGGAACATGTGAGGTACACAATAACAGACAGCAGTGCATATGTGGTGTAGGGTGACCTCCTCATAGGTGTCTGACATCTGCAGTACCCAAATGTTTGCAGAATGGGTACATGTGCCTGATAGATGTAAACCTCACTGTCAGACAAATGTGTATTCCTGCACACCAGTTGGACAATACGTGATGGTTGTCCACAGCGTTTGGGAAATGTGTCAGTGACAGGCCAGACCCCTGGGGACACAGTAATGGTAATTGAATATCTGGTACTGTATGCATTCCTTTATGCTGGATGCTCAGTATGTAAGCACTGCTGCTGAGCCAGAGCCAGCATCCACCCATTACTAGTACCTATAACCTGCTGTCCTGCTGCAGGAGCTCACCAGGTATAATAGCCATTGGTGTCAGGCAATCAGATACAGGTGTGGAGTACACACTGACCTAGCCAGAATATGTCAGGAATGGTTAGGGAGACCTGGGCAATCTATGAAATAATCCTATATGACATTGGAAGACTGAGAGGAGCTCAAGGATGGCACATGATGTGGTATGTCAGCTGTATCCACCAGTACATACTGTCAGTGTGATGCCCCTGCACTGACACAATAATCAAGGAGCCTCAGTCCTCGCCACTACCACCAATGAGGGATGTACAGTACACACAGTAAAGTACAATTACCCTTCAGAGCACACAGAGATCACAGTCAATCTGGGGCTGGTTTCTCCCACTTTCTCCAGATCCCCAATAAGACTCCCCATTGGCACAGCTATATGGATAACATCTCAGCAGAACACCCAAGCCAGAACATCCATCACCCTCTCTGTCTGACTGGCACTTTGTGTCCCTGCCCAAGGAGCTGACACACATACTGTGAGATTTAATTTATGAATTACACACACGCGCGTGCACACGCACACACATATACACAAACACACAAACAAACAAACACACAAACACACAAACACACATACACACACACACACACACACACACACACACACACACACACACACACACTCTCTCTCTCTCCTGGGAAAGGCTGGCACAGGTTTACCAGCTATGGTCTATTTTGCCCACACATAAAGGCAGTTCTGGCTGCCACAATCCAGCTCTTTATCAGCTATTGTAAGGCCCTTACCAAAGGGTGATGAATCCTACTGTGTGATATGCCTATTAGCCAAATGGTAAGTGTGATCAAGACCAAGCCTATTGGAGTTGGCTATACAGTGTCACTGAATACACATGCAAGTACTCTAACAGCTTACTTAGTTCTATATAGACAAGACACAATTACAAGGTTTACCTATATTTAATAATAACTAATAAAGGAACAAGACAATACTCAATCAATACAGTAATTACAGAGTTCAGACTCACAGGGAATAATTTCATACAACATTACAGGACAGCCCAAAATAGTTACAACAAGCATCTATGGTAATAGGTTCATTGGATGATACTAGGCTATTGGCCTGGAGGCCCTTTTATGCCTAGCCAAGGACTTTTGCCCATGTTCCTTCAAAGTCAGCACCTGTTTCCCCTATCCAGCAGGGTCACAGGTGTGATCCCAGGGGTGTATGTTTTGTTTCCCATCCAGTCATCAAGGTTCCTTTTAAGAGGGCTAAATAGGTACTCTGCATGACATGGAGAGGGACTCTATTCCACAGACGGCCAAGTCTTTGGGACACAAACATATCTCACAAACAAGTTCTATTCATGTCACAGACCAGGTTAAGGCCTTGCATGTGCGTTGGATGAGTTTAGTTTGTCTTATGGATATGCAGCAACTCCATCAATGCTGGGTCGGATATGGCCTTGTATGCCAGACACAGGTCACCTCTGTGCAGTCTGTATGAGCCTGAGTAGAGGGACAGGTATTTTAGCCTATTTGTATAGAATAGGTGTTTGAGACCCTGGGTTTTCCTGGTCAGGAACCTCTGTGGTCTTTCCAAGTGCTGCATGTGCATGAGACAGTACATGCCTGTGACACCTGTACCCTGGCCCAGCAATCAAGGAGCCTCAATCTTCACCACTAACACCAGTGAGGGGCATCTCATATAGAAGGAAAGGATAACAAATACACACAGTAAAGTGCAATTTCCCTTAAGAACACACAGAGATCACAGTCAGTCCAGGGCTGGTTGCTCCCTTGCTCTCCAGGTCCCCAATAAGACTCCCAACTGGCACAGCTATAGGGTCCATATCTCAGCCTAGTGGGCAAGCTAAAACCTCCAGCACCCTCTCTGTCCAACTAGTGCTTCATGTCCCTTCCCAAGTAGCTGACACACACACACACACACACACACACACACACACACACACACACACACACACACACACACACACACACTTTGAGAAGAGTTTATACAACCACAAAGACACTCCTGGGGAAGGCTGGCACAGGTTCTCCAGCTATGCCCCCTTTCCAAGACTATACGGTAGTACCAGCTGCCACCACCCACTAACATTTATCAGCTACTCAAAGGCCCTTAAAAAGGTGTCCAATTATTACTGTGCAATATTATTATCCAATTGGTAATTGCAACTAAACAGTCAAGGCTTATTAGAGTGACTTGGTACAGGATCACTATATACATGCAATGTACTCTAGAGCTTAAATTATCTCTACACAAAACAGCCAAAGTTACAAGAGTTTAAAAATATTTAATAATAAATAATTAAATACACAAGACAATACTTTTTACTACAGAGTGCTAGTCAAGAGTTCAGAAATCACAGAGAAATACTTAAAATAATTCAGTAGTACAGTTCTGACATCACAGAAAAACACTTAGTCTCATCTTTCTAGTTTCTAGCTATTTCTAAGAGAAAACGCAAGTCTAAGATAAACTTACATGTAGAGCAAGACAGTGCTGATGAGTTGGATAGTCAAGACAAAATGCTTTATGCGCTCTGATTTTCTCTGTTTTTAAAAATCACATTCCTGGTTCACATTACATCATTCTTCCCACTTCCCTGGGTTCCCAGGCTAACAATCATTCTTCCCACTTCCCTGGGTTCCCAGGCTAACAGAAGCTACATTTACATTCTTGACATCTCCTTTTGTTATCTTGCAGTTGGTCAGGAAGCAGAGCAATAAAAATACATTTGCATGTTTAAATCTAGCAATTTAATTGTTTGTTAAAACAATAGAAAGAATGTCTTCACCAAGACAGGCCGGAGCCAACTTTAAAGATCAAAGACAGTCATAAAATGCTTGACTTAGCTTCCTTACAGCAGAGTGCACTTGTTGTTACATTTTTTCAGTTCCACATGCAACACTATTTTTTTCTATTTAAGACAACAAGCCGGTGGCTTACATTAATATTTACAAATGACAGAATTATCTATAAAATTCTATCTGGCTAGGCTGTCAGCCTTCACAATGCCAAAGGGGGCATTGTACTTAATAATGGGTCTGATAAGGGAGGAGTACAGGGATGTTATGACCTCCTTGTTCATGGATGACACACCCTGATGTATGAGGTGGGCCATGTAGACAGCCTTCTGTACAACGGAGTCAACATGCTGTTCAAACATCAGGTTGCTATCAACCTGGGTGCCCATGTCCCTCACGACTGATTGCACACTTAGTACATTGTTAATAATGTCATAAGTAGTGGGGATGACAATTTCACCAAAGGGGATAATGATGCATTTCTTGACATTCATTTTGAGGCAATGCTTCTGGCACCAGTCATTACTTTGGGTAAGAGCCTCTTGGAGGATCACTAATGGAATTTAAGACAGCACCCAGCTTGAAGTCATCTGCAAACTTGGTCAGCCACAGACCAGTGGTTGTGGCTTGCACCCTAGACAAGTATATGCCAAACAGTAGAGACGCCAAGACTGAACCTTGAGGTATAACACTCATTATGGGTCTACTTCTAGAGGTGGCTTCCCCTACTTTGACTGAGTGGGTTCTATCAGTGAGCCAGTTAGCTACCCATCTGGTAACATACAGGCTGATACCTACCTTGCTGGGAGGGTTTATGTATTATGTCCATGTGTGGAATAGTGTCAAAGGCTTTGGCTAGGTCAAGGTAGGCACTGTGCACTGTCTTCCCCTCGTCCATGGCTTTGGTGACTGTTTTTAAGAAGTCAACTGTGTTTAACAGCCGTGATCTCCCTTTGGCAAAACAAAACTTTGTGGGGTGCAGCATTTGGAGGTTGCCAATGTCCTTGTTTATAAGTTCCATGATAACGCATTCCATGACCTTGCAGATCAGGCTAGGTAGGCTGATGGACCTATAATTGCCTGAGTCAGTGAATGCTCCACCTTTGTGTAGAGGGATAACAGTGGCTGTCCTCCATGCAGCTGGGATGAAGCTGGTGCTCAGGCTGTGGTTTAATAGGGTGTCTAATGGAGCTGAGAGTTCATGCCTGAGTTCATGTAGGATACAGGCAGGGATGTTATTGGGTCCCATGGAGACTTTATTTTTTCCCATTGAGATAGCATTAAGGACCTGCTGCATGGTGATGAAGGGAGGGAGGCAGGTGCTGGGGATGTAGTGGTGTACTGATGGGGTGGACAGGGGGGTGAAGTTTTCACTGAACCTGTCAGACAGCAGGTTGGCTATATCTATGGCATTTGTGTATGTGGTGTTATTGACCATCAGTTTAGAGCAGATTTGGGTGCTGCCTTTGAGAGTGTGGACATATGGAAGAAGGCCTTGTGATTGTCCTTGGTAGATGTGGCCAATTTGGACTTGAAGTTAGCCTTAGAGGATTTCACCAGTGATCTTATTTGCTTGTTCAAAGGATAGATTGCTTCAAACTTGGCACCGGTTCTTTCTGGGCCCTGGACAGCAATTTCCTCCTTCTATTATAGACTTTGTTTATTGCTGCTGTCCACCAGGCAGGTTTACTGTTCCTTGAGGAAGATGATTTGGTCCTGTCAGGTATTGCTGAGTCCATACAACTATATAGGTGCTCATATATTTTCCTGGTGTAGGCTTGGACATTAGTGCTAGTTCCAACTGAATGGATGTTGGCTGTGCAGCTCCTTATACCTGCTTTGAGGAGATTGTAGTCAGCTTCAGACATGTTTTTTTGTGTGACCCTGATGGGGGGGGGGGTTAAGGGGAGATGGTGACTTCAAAAGTGATCGATTTACAGTTGGATCTTACCAAGGAGGATGACACTGTAGGAGTGCTACAGTGGCTACTCATGTTGGATAGGATCAGGTACAGGATATTTTCACCTCTCATAGATCCAATGCATTGCTATTGGCAAAGTTCTGGAATCGCTGGCCATTCATGTTTGGGCTAGTATAGGTCTTGCACTCTACGGTTGGGTAGTTAAAGTCACCCAGAATCAGGGTAGAGGGTTGAATCTTGATGGATTGAAGTAAGTCCAGATAGGTGGAGTGGATGTCCTGAGTCATGGTTGGGCATCTGTAGCTAGCTTTGATTTGAATATGTGTTTTGTTAACAATTAACTGCACTTGCAGTATCTCCTGTGCATCATACCACTTGACCAGCTTGGAGGTGTGTATGTCTTTGATAAATATTGAAACTTCACCTCCTTTGGCTTTGTAGCCCTCCGTTTGGTGTCTGAAAGTATGGTAGGATGAGTAACCTGATAAGGTTGTGGTGCTGTCCATAGCTTTGATCCAGGTTTCAGTGACTGCACAAATGTCAGCATCTTCCAGGGCAAGCAATGCTTGCAATGAGTGCAGTTACATGCTAAAACTCCTGGCATTTAGCAGCATGACCTTTAATTTTGTTTATATGAATTATTCATGTTGGTAATATTGTGGTCATGAATTTGGCTTAAAAAGGCACTATTGGGGGAGGTAGGATCCTTTGCCTGAAGCCCAGGAGAGACAGATGAAGGCCATCTGTGGCAAAGGATCATGGTCTGTCAATCATGTACTGGCTTTTGACTGAGACAGCCAGGATCCTAGGTTCTTAATGTGATTTCACCTCTCACATATTGTGTTCTGAGGTAGTAGTAGTAGAGGGTTGTCTGTGTACATAAGGCAGTTGCTACACTGTCTCACATTGTCCATACATCTTTATCAGAATCTGTGGAACAGAGGTCAGGGATAGTAGAGTGGTTACTATCTAAGGAGAGTACCTATAGGTGTGAGTATGGATGGATAAAATCAATACAGTAGCATCAGGCAAGGGGCTCACTCATACAGGAGTGCTGGTAAGGGAAAAATGCAACTGAGACACCTTGTAAAGGGTCAAAACAGCACAGCAGCACTGTGCAAGAAGCAAACAAGCACAAATCCACACAGATGCTGGTTTTAAATACCACAAAAACAAAGGTAAAATAGAGACACTGAAAGTGACCAATCGACCCTTGTTCCTGAGCTCTTAGCAGAACACCCTATGCGAGACCAGTTCCAAACAGTTCACTTACTTCCATTAAGTGCAGGCAGGCCCTGGCCAACATAAGATGGCATAGCAGGAAACACAGGAATCACACAAATAGATCTGAATACAACAAAACCTGTAACTAGACTATTCTAAAGATATTTCAACTCTGTTTAGGTCAATTTAACACAGAAGAACAGAGACACAGTTAAAGATAACAGTAGCAAACAAGAGCAAACTGATTTAAACACATTAACCAATTAACCAATAAAAAAATCTCAAAACTGAATGCTGTGCCAGCAGTGTTCAATCAGACATGTTCTAACTGCACACTTCTGCCATTAGTATGAAGGGGAGCCCTCTCCAAAAAATATGATGATCTCTCTCTACTCAGTAGAATAAGGTGATGGGATTGGACTGGGAGGAGTATCCAAAATGAGACTTATAGTAGGGGTGGGCAACTCAAACGCCACCAAATTTAAGAACACAACAAGGACTGAGTGAGTGTGAGGGGGGACTCTTAAAACTCCAACAGAACAGGAAACTTAAAACAAAACAAATTTAATACTAGAATAAGATACAAAATAGAAGTGATCAAACCATGGATAAAGGCCTTCAAATCAACATTAAATGCAGTGATGCCTGATACTCAGAGCACTGCCAACCACACAAACATCAGACAGATATACTATATTCCCATCTATATATAAACAATTTTACATTTCCCTATTTCCTTACTATTAGCAAGGCAAATGCAGATGAGTAGATGTTGTCAGATACACAGACACATAGAACATGCAAAGGTCTTTCTATGAGACAGGTCTGAAAGTAATAATCAACATTAATGGTGGGTAGCTCATATTACATCAATGTGTGTCACCTGCCTTCACTTCCCAGGCTAACAGCAACTAACATACATTTTAACATCTCTGCGTCAGAGGTATATATCTGTCTGATGTTTGTGTAGAACTGAAAGTCTTAACCCAGTTAAACACTTTTACATTTTCAACCTTGTAGTTATTTATCTTTCAAGACAATACAAAAACCTCTAGCTGTAGACATTTATGTCTGCTTGCTGCACTGATACTGAGATAAGACATTCGTAAAACAAGTTCAGCTTATTTACTTGAAGTTTTGCAACTTATGTCTGTATGGTCAAGGCTTCCAGCTTCTACTATTAATACATATATTTGCACAGGTAATAGTTTATATACATTTCTGTTCTTTGCCAGTACAGTACACTGTGGTTACATTCCTGAAGCTCAGTCATACCTCTCAAACTCTTAGCACAATAAATCTGGACAAAGCATGACTAAATAGGGGGAAGGGCCATAACTAGGGACATATTTTAAATATTGCTCCTATAATCTTCGAAATTTGCTATAGTAACAGGGTTTGTTTTGACATACATTTTCAGAGGGATTTGAAGTCTGCAAATCAAATGTATATCATCATTTAGTGACATTGTTGCTCATATCATCCCAGTGATTTGGCAGAAAACACTAATGTTATGTGGAATAGGCCATAAATATGAAGCAAAAATCTGGACATTCTGTGGAATTCTGTACAACTGAGAGGTATGTATGTCTGGCCATTGTTAACAGACTTTAAGATTCTGTAGCAGTGTACTGTGAACATGTGTGTTGTGGTGAGTAAGGAGACAGGTAGCTGTGAGTGTCATAGATCCTTTTCTATCTGACTGTGCATGCTGCTACAATTGATGCTGGTCTATCAGCTGTGTATGTTTGTAGGGGCAGACTGCGACACATCCCTTAAAACCTTAACATTCACACCCCAACCCTTTATGTTTGGCTGTTGTGTGCCCTGCTCTAGGTGCTTGGGAGCAATGTTAGGTCTGTAGCAGGTAGTTGGAAATACTGCTGCATGTGTAGCAGGCCACAGCTGCTACATTCTGGCCAGAAGTCAGACTAGGGATTGTGAAGAAATTGGGGGAGAGCAAGCTGTAACTGTCAGTGAGGGTGCCGTGTCAGCTGTTGTGTCACAGCATGGCCTGGTTGAGGGTACCCACAAGAGTCCAGGTGAGGTATGTGCCTGTGGTGCATGTGTTACATAATAGTGCCATCCAGAGAGTGTCCGTCAACATGTAGTATGCATATTCATAAATGTGAAATGTGTCCCACCCTGCAGGGCTTTAACGTGCTACTGTGTGTGGCAGTAACTGCAGAAGGAGCAACCGGTTTTGCTGGACATTGCAGGACTCCATTATTCCTATGTTGTATTGACATGCATGTAGTTGTCATGCCACACACTGGGCTGTGGGCCAGAACTGTGGGTTTCTAGATGTGACAGTTGCTAGAACTGTAACGGAGCTACCAAGTCATTCATATGGCAGGTGTATTTGTAAGACATATGTACACGCATACAATGTGTGACACAGGATTAGCATGGACATGTGTGTTCTGATAGGTATGATGTGTGACACTAAGTTGTCTGTCATGCTTTTGTAAACCCAATCTGCACTGCCTTGCCAGTATGTGTGCACACAGAGTAGGTTTTATGAGGACCCTGCCATGAATAGGGGGCACAACTGTGGATATTCAGCAACAGTCTGTACAGTTGTCAGCTCTACCAAATATTGTAGGCCTCCTGTACATCCAGCTGCATTTATTTGTCTGTGTACTGGTTCTGTGTCTGTGTCAGAGGGCCAGGTACACTGTGATTAGGGCCAGTATATACAGGAGTAGTGTGTGACTAGCAATCAGGATATATTTGTAAAAACAGTTGCTGTACTGCACAGGCTATTTGGCTTACTGGTATGTTTCTCTGCCTGTAGTTCAGATGGGTTTGGGTTCAAATTTTGTCACTGATGTATTTTTTCACTAAAGATACATCCCTGTAGTGCATGATATATTTATAAATGCATAAGCAATTCACCAGAGTGGATCTGGTATATTGTTGTGTTGCTGTGATTCTGATTCTGAAGGTCTTGTGTTCAAAACATGGCAGCTTTGTCTTTTTTCCCTACTGCAATGCATGGGATGTTCACCAAATCATTGCTAATCCTCACTGCTAATTTGCATAGTGGTGCATTGCTGTCACTCAAGTGTAAAAGGTCCTGGGTTCAAAACCTACCAATCATGACTTTTTCCCTAATGTTACATGACTGTAATGCATGATATATTTACAAAAGCATTAGCTGTTTGCAGAAGATATCTTGTATAGTGGTACATTGCTCTGAACCTAGTGCACAAGGTCCTGGGCTCAAGAATTGGCAGTGATAACTTTTTTTCCCCAATGTTAAATGACTGTGATGCATGATATATTTGCAAAAGCACTACTAATCCTCACAGCTGATTTGACATAGTGGTATGCTGCTCTGACTATAGTGCAGGGACTCCTGGGTTCAAGATCTGCTAGTGTTGATTTTTTCCCTAATATTCAATGACCAAATCAGCTGTGGGAATTAAGAATGCTTTTGTAAATATATCATGCATCATGATATATTTACAAAAGCATTCTTAATTCCCACAGCTGATTTGGTGTAGTGATATGTTGCTGTGACTCTAGTGCATATGGTCCTTGGTTTGAGACTGGACAGCACTGGTTATTTTGTTGCTGGGCAGAACAGTGGCTGAATGAGATAGAGTGATTAAAGCAGGTTTAAGTGAGTTTGTGTGGTTTTGTGTGATGCTAAGCGGTGCCAAAAGACCCTTAGCTTTGCTTAGTGGTGCTTACTCCCACTTAAACCCATGCTAATTCCAAAAAAAGAAAAGAAAAAAGGGGTGATAGGAAGTGGTGAAATGGGGGCAAGCAGAGGGAAATACATTCTGAAAGGCAGCTAGGGATGTGCAGGATTGATGTAGGAAAGGACCATAGCTCTCCATTTCTTGGGCAGCAACAGCTGGAATTTAGAGCCTTATACCTCACAGGGAGGGGTGTGGGGGACATAAGTTAGTTGCTTAATTGATGGGATGATTGATTCATGGCAGTGTATGTGGGGGAACTGGAGAGCTATGTATGGAATGAGATTATTTTTGTGGGGGCAGATGTTCCCCCTTTTTTTAAGGTAAGAGTGAGATGTTGGAGAAGGGTTGTAGGTACATTTGGTGAGGTAAATTGGGTAGGAGAGGTTGCTTTTGCAGACAGACAAGATAGCACACAGGGGTGGTGTATGACACATGAGGGGGTAAATACCTTGGATGGGGAGGGTGGTTGGGAATCGGAGGGCCACAAGCCACCAATTGGAAACAGTGAGACTGAGGTCCCCACCCATGGGCAGTCACCACTGCCCTTTCACAGCCCTGAAAGTGGCTGTGCTGGGGGCTGGACGACAGGGCCATCCTGCCCTTGACATGCACCAGTCTGTCCTCAATCTGATGCAGGCATACATCCAAGTCCCTCTGGATGACCCTGCACACCATGCCTTGGAACTGCTGTTGGGTAATAGGGTTTTCTTCATGCCTACGCCCAGGGGGGATGGGTCCCTTCCCCTGACATGGTTCCACCCAAGGGTTGTGCAGGACCAGATGATGGGGCAGTTCGAGGTTGGGGCCCGGACATGCTGGTACCTGGTGCCATGGCCAGATGAGACAGGACAGGTGGATTCCTGTGATCTGCCTACCCAAACGTGCTATGGTGTTAAGGTTTTTCACAGTGTATTGGTTAGTCATGCACAAAGTATTTCTTCATTAGTTATAACACCATGCATGGGTGTTCCAATTAACCCAGAACAATAGAATTGGGGAAATTGCATGCAAACAGCACACATGCATGAATGGAATAACAGTCATTATTGTAACAGCATGCCAGTAACATTTACAGCAACAGACCACTAGCAATGGAATTTCAACAAGGTATGTTAGTACTGAACCATTTAAATATATGAACAATAATTGGACAAATGTCCCAACATTAGGTTTTGAGAACAACATACCCATAGTATATGAATAATAATTACTGAAGCAGATAAGGGGTGGGGGAGAGGAAAAACAGTCCATTACCAACTGCATAGGCTTATATTTTTCAAAACAGTACTGCTCAATACTGTACTGGTCTGTCCTCACTTCTCATCTACCTGAGGCCTATAGCTACTGTAGCAAGTACATACCTGTTAATCTGTTGACCTGGAATGCTATGGGTCATGCTGTGGCAATTGTAGGTACATGAATAGAGGGACACATACATGCCAAGGTTACATATATGACTAACAAGGTGTACCCTGCACTGATGTTGTGTGAGTGGCTAATGGCATACTTGTACTGGATTTATATCTGTGTGCAAGGTCATTGACAACAGTGATCAGTAGCCATGACAACGTGACACTTAAGAGACATGTATCGGGAAGAGTGCATAGTGTATATAGCTATCCTGCTGTCACTTGTTGGCATGGGGTTGGGCACTGGAGCATTTGTACACAGTTTATTAGTATATCCTTCATACAGCTAATACAATCATTTCTTTACCTGTGAACCATGTGGAGAAAATATCTGTTAACATTACCTGACAGTTTCTACAAATACTCAGGATTACTTGTGTGTCACTATGAACATATCTTTGTGCCAGTCCCTGGATCCAAACCGTGGTCTATGTGTGCAAAATGTAGCAAGAGAAATATGTATTTCTCATCGCACTGAGCTACTGGGGTACTGCTGTCTGCTCTTTGACTGACTTCTGCCTACAACTCACTTGGTCACACATTCTGACCTTGTAATATAAGTGGAGTATCACAGTGTCATGAATGATAGTGAACTGTGTATTAATACTTTGCATGCAGGTGTACACATTTAACCCCTAGTGAATGTGATCATGTGTGATTTGTACAGACCATAGCAGACTGCTGGGTTGCATACCCAACCCATACACATTTGCACATAATATATTTGCAGTCTCCACCTATTACATTCTCGTACTAGTCATCCTGCATGGCCCTCCATGTTACCAGCCTTCTCCTCTGTAGCTGTGGGGAGAAAACACATCATTATGCCTACCTGTCTATCAGATAGATAGAAACAGAGGACTCAGGTAACATAGTTTCATTATTGCAAGACCTTGACAAAAAACTTTTTAAATATAAAAAATTATCTTTGGAAGTTATTTATTTACGTCAATGCGTGAATGAAAACATTGTTCCCAAGGGCTTGCGTGTCCACCAATACCCTACGGGGTTAGAGCCAGGTTCATTGTTTCATAAAGAACTTATTGAGTTGTTTAATAATCAGGGACTTGCCTTGTTGAACCTGATGATTAAACATTATGAGATTTCCATTAACCTTTTACAACAAGAAGCTGCTAGTTTAGATGCTGCTATTAAGGGTCATGTAAACTTTTCAAGATATGCTTTTGATTACAACAGAATTTTTGACAGTATAGACCAACAAATGATGAAATTTAGAGAAATTAAAGTAAAAAAACTAGCTAGAGACCGTAAAGCATATAGTGAGGGGAATGCTTACCCCCCACCTCCAAGTTCACAAGTAGCAAAATCCAGCAATGCTGCTATGAATGTATTTTTGTGTAACACAACAAACAGAAATGAATCATCACATGGTCTATCTGTCTCAAATGATAGTAGTGCATTTCCATCAGGTGAGGGACCTATGTCACCCCCACAGACAATTGTGAACAATACATCAGCTAATGCCCAAAATTTTCAGCATCAAGCCAACCAATACAATTTGAGATCAAAGAACAAGAAATCTCATTCCAACAACAACTACAAAGGGAAGAATTGGAAATGCAGGAGATGATATCATTCCTTATTGTACCAGCTTCCCCGACAACTAATGCTGCAAACTTTGGACTAAGGAACATCTTTATGAACAATGATAAAGATTTCAAAATCTATAACTTTTCTGATGTTACTATAGATCAATCACTGGTGGAATTATTAGCCAAGGGGTACACTTTTGTCCCCACAAGAAAAGCAAACTTAGTTAAAACATTAATTGACTTAAAATTATTTGTGCGTAAACTTAATTTGTCTATGCTTTTTGTTGACAATATTATGGTTCAGTCTAGTGCATTACATCTTTCAAGTACTTTTTGTCCCCCTTTACACCCAACTTTACAATGTTTTGAACTCATTTGTGAGTTGGATTTATATAATGTTTTAGGGGTGGGTAGTAATCATAAGCAGAATAAAAGTAAGAATGTTTCATCTGTAAATGTTACTAGTGAACAACTGTATTTATTACAACTAATTCAAGAAGCCCCAGTCCGTATTATGGCCCCAGATAAGGGAGGGGGGGTTGTTGTTATGAATGTGGATGACTATGTCAATAAAATGGACCAAATAGTCCGAAGTCCCACATATCAGTTGATGTCACATAATGAGTTAAATCAAGCATATAGCAAAATAAAGTCTCATTTATATGAAACCAGGATTACTACTGACTTGTTCAGATATTTATCTATGCCTTCCCAAGGATACCTGTTTTTTTTTGGTATCCCCAAGTTACATAAAAATGTGAATAATCCACCTATGTGACCATTGGTGGATGCTAGGGCAAATATTACTTACCCTTGGGCAAAATGGGTAGACCAAAAGTTGAAGAAGTATGTAACTCAAGAGAAATATATATGTAAAGATTCTTGGTCGTTTTTGTCACAAATCAATAATTTAGAATTTAATGCTGACCTCCATTTTTTAACAGTGGATGTGGTAGATTTATATTCTTCTATCCCCCATGTGGAAGGTGTTGAACGAGTCAGTAGTTTCCTGAGAACTAAAGTAGTAGCCTCTGATGAGGTGGCCTTAATAGGGGAAATGCTTGATATAATTTTGTATAATAATTTCATTTTATGTAATGATAAGTTATATGTTCAAAAGACTGGTGTAGCTATGGGGTCACTCTGTGGGGTAAGTTATGCCAATTTGGTAATGGCCTCATGGGAACAAGAATTTATCTTTAGTAAACAAGAAGTGAAACAGTACATCCAGTTCTACACACGGTTTTTGGACGATATTTTTATCACTTTTGAAGGAAATAAGGAAGCAGCTAGTAAACTAGTAGATTATTTTAACAGTACCACAGATTTTCTTTTCTTTACTTATGCATTTGAAACAACTAGGATTTCATACTTGGATGTGGATCTTAGTAAAGATATGGAAAGGAATGCATATGTAGCAAAAATTTATAGAAAGGCCACATATTCAAATTCTTTATTACATTATAGCAGTTGCCATCCATGGCACTAAAAGAAATCAATGGTGAAGGGTCAACTCGTGAGAGCTGCCCGTATGGTCACATTGGACCAGGATTTCATGGATGAATGTAATAATTTGAGGTCAATGTTTGTTAGGAGAGGATACCCAGTGGAATTTTTTGAGTTTCTACTGGAAGAAGTAAAATATAAGAGAGAACAGGGGTTGTATAAACCCATTTTGTCCATTGATTTACAAAGTGTTAAAATAAGTGACAGTGAATTACAACAAAAAGAAGTATGGAATTTAAGTTTAATAATGCCCTATAGTAGTAATGCAAGGGAAATAATGTCTATTTTGAATAAAAACTGGGAAATAATTAGGAGGGATCATCACCTTTCTTACAAGGTCAAAAGTAAACCTCGGATTATTTATAAGAGGGGGACTAATTTAAAGGAATTATTACAACATAAAAAAAACACCCCGCAGTGGGAGTGTGGCATGTATAAATGCCAAATGTGTAATTACTGTAAATACATGAGTACAGGACAAGACATTGAAGTTAAAAATATTAGTTTCAAAATCAAATTGAAGTATACTTGTCAGTCCAAGTTTGTGGTTTATTTAGCCCAGTGTCAATGCTGTGCAGCGTTTTACATAGGTAAAACGGATAGAAGGTCAAAAGAATGAGTATATGAACATCTGTATAAAATAAAGACCCTCAACAGAGATAATGCACTGGCTAGACACATTATTTCCTATCCACAACATTCATTTTTGTTCAAAGCAATTGATTCAGTTATTGATGATAACCAGGGGGGGGGGGGGGCGCTTACACTTTTACTCGAGCAACTTGAGTTAAGTTGGCAAATACACACTGGGGCAATGTTTTACCAGGGTTTGAATGAGACAATATCTTTAAACAGTATATTGAAGTTAAGAAATCTTAAACGTTAATGTATGTACGCATTTTTACAAAATGTGTTCATATTTGTGATATCTGACTTCATTTGACTCGGATATGTAAGTTTCTGACTTATTAGTCAATTAAGTAATATTATATTTTGGGAGTCAACACAATAATTTAAGATATAGTATTATTAGTATATGTATGTTTGTATATATATTTTTACCATCATTACAGGTAAAAATTTTGAAGGAAGGGTAGAGTTGAGGTGTTCTAAAATATTGTCAGTTATACTTGTTTTTTAAAAAATGTTTTAAGTAGTAATAATGTGGATGTTCCTTTAAGACATAAGATTTTAATTAGAAGTGTCATGTGACAAAAAGGGTGTGTATATATTGCTCGTGTTGAAGTTTGTTCAGTTTCTGATGAAGTCTTGCCATATGTGCAAGATGAAAAGCGCTTAATTAAACTGAGAGAGAATTTGCTTTGGTGTTTCCAAGCTGTCTTTTTGTTTTTCGCTAGTTTGTCTTTCTTTGGTTCCTGTTTGTTGGAGATATTCATACTATAATTTGATATATCACCTGTAGATATACTTACAAACTTCTGGGGAATTCTGGGCCTGAGCATCATGGATCCATTGGGCCAAGAGCACCCCCTCCTTCATCCCAGGTCATCATATTGATGATGGACCTGCTTACCAGTTCGGGTGATGCCAGTGGCACTGGTGAGCTCACATGCCAGATGGTCACAGGCTTCAGACTTGTATTCTGAGCCCTGGTATTGGCCTTGCAGCAGTCTGTCATCATGGTTCTTCACAAGGAGTCCGGCCATAACCCTGGTCTCAAGGATGCCCCAACACTGCGCCTGAAAGCTCACTCCCTCTCATGCACCTGCCATGCTCCCTACAGGGATCAAACTCTAACAGGTTCATAGGATCATAGGAACTTACTAGGCTATTGGCCTTGAGGCCTTTATAAACCTAGCCAAGAGTTTAGCCCATGTATAGACAAATCAGCACCAGATGCCCCTGCCCAGCAGGGATGCAGGTGGAATCCCAGGGATGTATTTCTATTTACCATCCATTATCTAGGTTGCACTTAAAATAGGGAAAATAGGTACTCTGCTTGACATGAAGAGGGAGTCTATTCCATAGATGGAGGAGTCTCTGGGACACAAATCTGTCCCGGCAACAAGCCCTATCAATGTTACAGACCAGGTTTAGTCCGAGCAGGTTACTCGAGTGGAGCTTGACTTGCGGACATGCAGTAGTCCCATCAAGGCAGTGTCTGAAATCACCTTGTATGCCAGACAGAGGTTCATCTCAGAGGGGTCTGTATGAAACAGAGTGGAGGTATAGGGCTTTTAGCCTATCTGTGTATTGTAGATTTTTGAGGCCGTGGATTCTCCTGGTGAGGAACTTCTGTGGTCTTTCCAGCTGCTGCATGTGCTTTGTGAGATACATGCCGAATGGGGCATTGTACTCAATAATGGGGCTTATAAGGGAAGAATACAGGGATGTTATGACATCCTTGTCCCTGGATGAGATACCCTTACTTATGAGGTGGGCCATGTAGAAAGCTTTCTATACAATGGAAGCAACATGGTGGTCAAAAGTCAGGTTGCTATGAATCTGGGTGCCCAAATCCCTCACAACTGACTGCATGCTTAGGACATTGTTATTAATCTGATAATTTGTGGGGACATCACTCTCCCCAAAAGGGATGATGATGCATTTTTTTCAATTTAGTGTGAGTCCATGTTTCTGGCACCAGTCATTTGTTTGGGTGAGACCCTCTTGGAGGATGTCCACATCACTAGGGGAATTGATGACAGCTCCCAGATTACAGTTATCTGCAAACTTGGTCAGCCATAGCCTACTGGCTTTGGCCTGCACTTCAGAAAAGTATATCCCACATAACAGAGGCCTCATGACCGAACCTTGGGAAACACCACTTGATACGTGTCTCCTGTTTGAGGCGGCTTCCCCTATTTTGACTAGGTGTGTTGTATCAGTGAACCAGTTAGCTACCCATCCAGTAACATATGGATTGATGTCTAGTTGAGAGAGCTTATCTATTATGCCTGAGTGTGGAATAGTGTTGAAGGCTTTGGCCAGGTGAAGGTAGGTGGTGTCCACTGTCTTTCCCTCATCCCTGCCTTTGGTGACTGTCTCAAAAAAGTCAACCAAATTTAACAGACATGACCTCCCCTTGATGAAGCCAAACTGTGTGGGATCAAGTGTTTGGAGGTTGCCATTGTCTTTGTTAATGAGGTCCATGATAACCCATTCCATGGCCTTGCAAATCAGGCTAGTTAGGCTGATGGGTTTATAATTTCCCAGATCAGTGGATGCTCCACCTTTGTGTAAAGAGATGACAGTGACTGTCCTCCACTCAGCTGGGACAAAGCCGTTAGTCAGGCTTTAGTTGAATAGTGCACCTAATGGTGCTGCAAGTTCCTGTCTGAATTCATGTAGGCTGCAGCCTGGGATGTTATCAGGTCCCATGGAGGCTATATCTTTTGCCTTTTGAGAGAGCAGTGATTATCTGATCCCTAGATATAAGGGGAAGGGGGCAGGTACTGGAAATGTCCCAATTTACTGATGGGAGAGACAGAGGGGTGAAATTTTCACTGAATCTGTCAGCCAGCAAGTTTGCTCTATCTACGGCATTTGTATCTGTGGTGTCCTTGACCACCAGTTCTTAACAAATCTGGGTGCTACCTTTGAAATTATGGACATATGTGAAGAAGGTCTTATGATTGTCTTTAGTAGATGTGGCCAATCTGGACTGAAGTTTGCTTTGGAGGATTTCACTAGTGCTCTTACTTGCTTGTTTAGGCTAAGGAGAGATTGCCTCCAATTGGGCACCTGCTCCTTCTTGTTCCTGTAGAGCAATTTTTTCCTTTTGTTATGAAGTGTATTTATTGCAGATGTCCACCAGACAGGTTTATTCTTCCTTGGGGAGAATGAATTAGTCCTGTCAGGTATTCCTGATTCCATGCATCTATATAAATGTTCATATAGTAATTTGTTATAGTTTTGGATACTGGTGCCAGTTCCTAGAGAGTGGGAGGGAGATGTGAAGCTGCTTATACCATCCCTCAGGAGGCTGTAATCACCTTTGGAAAAGTGTATCTGTTTGACCCTAGCTAGATGGGAGACACGGGAGATAGTGACTTTGAACATGACCGCTTTGTGGTCTGATATTACAAGGGAGGTTGATACTGCAGGGATGCTGCAGTGGTTACTCATGTTGGTTAATACCAAGAACCAAGATATTATCGGCTCTTCTGGGGGTATCAGCTAGCTGTTCCAAAGCATTTGCATTGACAAAATTATTTAATCTCTGGGCATTTGTATTCTGGCATGAGTAGTTCTTCCAGTCTATGTTTGGATAGTTAAAGTCACCCAGAATCAGGGTAAATGGTTGAATCTTGATAGATGTGAAGAGGTCTAGATAATAGGAGTTTGGGCATCTTGGGTCTTGTCAATGGTTAACTGCACCTGGAGTGTCTCCTGTGCATCATACAGTTTGACCAGTCTGGAGATGTGTACAGTATGGCTTTAATATATATATTGAAACTCCATATCCTTTGACTTTACTATCCACAGTTTGGGGTCTGAACGTATGATAGAATGTGTAGCCAGGTATGGCTGGAGTGCTCATCGCAGCTTTGAACCAGGTTTCTGTGACTGTGCAGATGTCAGCATTTTCCATGGTTAAGAATGCATGCAATGAGGTCAGTTTCATGTTTAGACCCCTAGCATTTAGCAGCATGACCTTTAATTTGAGTTTTATTGCAACTATGTTGGTAGTTTTTACTTCATCACTTTTCTGCCAGTATTCCTGCCTGTGCACTTTAAATAATGCCATATTCCCACCCTTTGCTGTCATTGGACCATTTTCAAAAATGCTGAGCAAAGCTGAGCAGTGTGCAAATCCGTTAAGCTGAGTTGAGCAGTGCTTATGATGGCAAATGTTGAGCAGTGCTTAGCAGTGTGCAAATCCACTTAGCTGAGCTGAATACTGCTTAGAATGGGACTTCTTAGCAATGCTTAAGCCAGCTAAGCAGAGATGAGCACTGCTAATTATTGCTCAGACAAGTCCTGTTTAAGCATTGCTTAGCTTGGTTTAGCAGTGCTTAGCAAAACTGAGCTAAGGGCAAACAAACATTTTAATTTAAAAAATAAGTCAGGATTGAATATTAATTACTCATTACAGATACATTATTATTAAGTGTATATATTTTACTTAAACAATTACCAATGACTTTGGTGTGGTATATTAAGATTTACCCACAATTGGTGTGGTTTAATCATGAGGGTGAAGCCCAAGTGATTAAATAAAGGCAACTGTGGATAAATCCTAAGATACCACAACCACAGGGTCAGTTATTGCTATTATAGAATGACATTATTTAAGAAAAAATATTTACTTTTTAAAATAAATTCTCTTTATAATGGCACTGTACTGTCCTTCCATGTTTTTCCGGTATCCTGGGGCTTTTTTTGATATACTGAGCATGGAAACGGAACTTGCACTCCCACGCATACCCAGTACATTAGTGCTTTGCAAAGGATGCAGTGGAGAAAAAAAGGTCTCCATTTTTTGTTTTCTATTATTTTTAAATATAAAAATATCAGACAGTTTAGGGATAGGTGAGAGACAGAATGGGGGAAATACAATGAAAATCAGGTACATGTCTTTAGTTTTGAATAACATACCTGGTTTTCCTAGTATTTTCTCCATCCTGTCCCTCTGCTATGTCAGGAGTCTGGATTACAGTTTTTTTTTATTTTTGTTAAAAAAAAATAAATAAATTACAGTATATAGCAATAGAAAAAAGTTGGAGCAACTGGACCTTTTTCCATTGGTATATGCTAGGATTACAACAGGCACACTGACTGGGCTGAACAATCAGCATGCTCATTTTGGAATATCAATGACCAGTCATTGTATAATTTACATGACCTCCCCCTATGTGCTTTCATTACATTACCTTGGGGTATGACTGCACTGTATGGGACACTTGTGTTTAAATGTGGGTTTTCACCTTATATCTCCACTGTCACTGGGAATTGGGACCAGCTACACTACCCTGGTTAGCAAATATTAATTACTACATCATTAAATATAATAAAAAAATAATATAAAGCCGCTTTCCCATGTAAAAGCTGAATGGCCTGTCTTGGTATTCAAACCATGCACCTACTACACGCAAAACTGTAACTCTAACCACTCAGCTTACTCAGCTGTGCAAAATTTAACTCTACATTTCTATATAGCTTCTTGATAAGTTTAAGAACTGCTGAGCAAGGAGCAGCCCATGCAAACCCACTCAGCTATGCTTAAACTTTAAAGAAAAAGAAGAAAAAAAAAACATTAATTTAAAGTTAAACTGTTAACCTTCACATTATTAAATAAGTGCCTGGGTACACTTTCTTTCTTGTTTTAGTACCATAAAGAACTTTTACTATGCAGGGGGTGTGTCACAGATACTGTGACACAGCCCCTACATGATGTGACTTCACATTCCTAATCCTCTCAACTGTACAGATTTTCGCATAATGTCCAGATGTGTGCCTCATATTCTTGACCCATTTGTCATGGGATTGTGTTTCCCTGGCAAATCAGTGTCAAAACATTGGAAACTTCAGTTAGAAAATATTCACAGACCTTTCAGTTTCACACGTCATACTCTTCAAAAAATCCATGCTAATGCAAGACCTGTCATTCTATCAACTTCCTAAGTTTGTAAGGCCAATATTTAAAAACTGTTCCTATTTTTGGGCTTTTGTGCCACTGTTGGCTTTCTCTACATTTCCTGCTCTAAGAAGTTAAGAGGTAGGAAATGTCCGAGGGCACTTTCTTTATTGTAAAGTGCCGTACGGCACTTTCACAATGTTGGGGGTGTGTGACAGCACCTGTCACACACCTCCTGCATTACATTCAGTTGGCATTAAGGATTTCAGTGTCCACGGACACTGTTTTCTAATGTAAAGTGCCGTACGTTACTTTCACAATGCAGGGGATGTGTGACAGTACCTGTCACACCCTCCCTACATTACATTCAGTTGCCATTGAGGATTTCAGTGTCATGGACACTGTTTTGTACTGTAAAGTGCCATACGGCATTTTATCAGTGCAGGGGGGGGGGGGGTGATACAGATCTGCGAACACTACTGCAAGATGCCCCCCTGCACTGATTCAGTATTTGTGTACAAGGCTCTGTCTCAGCAGTGCGCCTTCATCAATATGCAGGGAGTGCTGCTGAGAGGGAGATGTGGACACGGACACCATTCACTCTGTGTTGGAATAACGCTATTCCTACATGGAGTTTATTGAATCTGGGGACAGTCTTTGCAAGTCATTTTACAATATATTTTACAAGTTTTGTTGAAATTATACAGAAATTATCAAAGTCATTTCTGTTCAAATATAGGACATATTCATTTAGGTGAAACTGTATATACAGACAACAACGAGGTTTTAGTACTATACAGTATTTACAGCATGACAGAATGAAGATATATCATACAGGAAAAACAGGAATATGTGCATATTAGGCTAGGTAGATGGAGTTTGTATGGTAAAGTGTATTATGAAAGATGCAAGACCCAGTTGGGTATCAACTTTAGGAGGTTCATGAGCAGTTTCTGATTTTGGGAATGCAAATTTACATTGTAAAGTGCATTGCAAATGTACTTTAAATGCACCTCTTTGTTCGTTTGGCAGACTTAATCACCAAGTTGGTTTCAAACCATTTTTTATTTATTTTTGCTGCTGTTATCTTTATTCTCACTTTTTTGATGAGTGTAGACTTTGTTTTGAATATACAAGAAGAGGTTTATTTATAATCTCCCTGGCTCTTCATTATTACCACCATAGACACTTCATTTACCACTAAAGTGGGTAGTGGGGTTCATCATATAAGTACCAATATCTAGGTATTGCAGTAGCAGTTTCATTTTGTATCAGGTGTTTATTCCATAATGTCTGGCGTTAGTCATAGGATTACAAGTGGCCCATAAATATATGCATTGTATGTACAGTTATATGAAACTGAGAGGATATGAAAATTAGAATTTATTTATGAGCATCTTTTTCTTGTAGACTCAAAGAAAGGTAAAGGCCTAATAGACAAAAAGATCAATGGAGTAAAAGAAAAAGAGCTACCAAAATAGAATAAGCAGATTAAAGTAAATATTCTCTAATTATAGGTATCAGACAACATATGTTTCGGGTCTATATTATATTATCGAAATTCCAAAACATCGAACACCATAAGCTCGAACTTGGAATCTCGAAATATGATATCATCGAAAGCTCAGAACAGTGAATTTTTCCCTGGGAAAAAATTTACTGTTCCGAGAAACATACACACAGCACAAGCATACCAAAAAAACAGCAATCCCCACACATACACTTAAAATCCTACCTCTAACCCTACACTAAACTGTACATACACTACTATCTATCCACTTACCATAACCCAAACCCTAACCCTAAGGTCCGTCACTATCCCACACTCACCTGACCCACGCCCTAACCCTAACTCACGTACCCCGCCCAACCCTAAAGTCTGTCACTATCGCACACTCACCTCACCCACGCCCTAACCCTAACTCACCTAACCCTCTCCCTAACCCTAACGTCCGCACAATCGCACAGTTACCTGAACCCGACCCTTAACTTTCCACCACAGTGCTGAAAATAGTGAAGCCACAGAAATAGCCAACCAAATTCTTTCCCTAGGAAAAAATTCGGTGGTCTGCAGCTTCGCTATTTTCAACGTTCGCTGTTTTGGGTTCGATATTAGAACATTCGATGTTTTCAAACTTTGATGTTCTGATATAGACCCTATGTTTCTACTAACAAATGCTGAAAAATGATTATGTGTCCATAAAGTATTAAGCTAAATAAAAGTTAGGCTTTTAAATTCCCTTCTCGGTGTTTTCATGACTAAGACTTTGACAATCCGTTAAGCAAAGTATTTTACCAGTCAGTAGCAATATATAATAGCAGTAAATATGAATCATAAGAGACTGTCACTTAAACCCATAAAGTTTAATGATGGTATAAAGATTATACTGATTAAGACTGGACACAAAGGATCACACATACTGTCACAACTCCATCTATATATGGTTTTATAGTGAAATGAATCAACATATAAAGACAATACCCAGGTGGCATAGCAACACACACATTTTATATGACAATTAACTGAATCATGACATTTTCATCTACAGGTTAGCTATTGCATCCATTACCATATACAAATATCATAATTTCTAATGCAATATCTTGAGCAAAATGCAGCTAGTCCAGTTGACATTAATTCTTGCAGTATAACTGACAAATCCTCAGAATGTATAATAGTTCTGATCATACCGCTTAACCTGCAAATACTGAAAAAGGCACTTGAAAAGCAAGAAAACTCAGCTAAAAATCAGGACATCTAATTAGTATAAACTCTGAATACCAAATAGCACATAACTCTTCCCATTTCCAGTAGGAATGTGGAATACTACTCAGAAATATATATTTAAAAAACAGAGAGTGAAAAAAGATGATAGAAAAATATAAACATATTACAGTGTAAAATCTGTAGCCTTTAGTGAATTGTATTGCAAAATTCTGCCACATAAACTATTTTTTGCTTCAGAAAAAGTGGAATGTAAGGGTCAATATTACAAGATCGAAACTTTAGTTAATCAAATAACTAAAGATTGATCTTGTAATAGCGAAAGCTAAACACCTCGAACAGCCAATTTAACTCAGGGAAACACTTCCCTTGGCCGTTATGTGGATTATGCCCTTTTCTCCAATTTAGAGCAATCTCAGAGTTGGTATATTTAATTAGGGAGGTGTGAGGGGGCACAGCCCCCCACATTGGGGAGTATGGGTTGGGTGGCGAAGCCCCCCACTTGATTTGGGATTAAAAGTTTTTTTTTTTTCATGAGGCCAAGAGAAGTTTTTCCCTGCGATAAATCGGCCGTTCGAAGTTTTTAGCTTTTGATATTACAAGTTTGATCTTCAGTTATTTGAGTAACTAAAGTTTCGATCTTGTAATATAGACCCGAATGTAAGATGTATGTCCTCTTTTCAAACCTCTCAACTGTCCAGATTTTTGCAGGCTGTCCAGATTTTTGGCTCATATTTTTGGTCTGTTTCTCATAAAATTTGTAGTTTTCTGGCAAATCACTGAGATGATCTGAGGACTGAAGTCACTAAATAATGACATACATTTGAGTTTCAGACTTCAATCATTCAGAAAATAAATGTTAAAACAAATAATGTTATTCTAACAATTTTCTAAGTTTATAAGAGAAATATTTAAGATTTAAGATATGTCCCTATTTTGGGGCTTTTGCCCCCCCCCCCATTTTGTAGGGCTTTGCCCAGATTTATTGCACTAAGAGGTTGAGAGGTATGTTGTTGCCACTGGTGTCTTGGTCATGCTGTATGGATTTCCGGATACTAGGCTCTTGAAAAATCACATATGATGAAGGGGATTGAGAAAATTGTGGGAAGGTGACAATTAAGCTTGAAAATAGAGACATGCCTATAAAAACAGAGACATACTTTGCAGGGGGAAATCAGGCCAGAAAATAGGAATGTTCCACCAAAAATAAGAACAGCAGAGAGGTCTGCTTCTGATATGGCTGGGCCCTAGCATTCAAGGCTATAGTGCTCTATTGCAGATAAGCATCATGTACATTATGTCTTGTACACCACCAGGATCTATTGTGATTCATAGATCTGAATTGCAGTTTTTAATGCTGGCATATGATACACATCCAGGTTTCTTGAATTGTGTACAGCAGTGCATAGTACATAGTACAGTGCAGTGTACCATTGGGTGCTGTCCTCAGGAGGCAAAAATTGCAGGCAACTTGTTGAGCTCTAGTATATCCTACTAAATAGCTGTGTGTAGCTGTTTCATGTGATATAGTATACCCAGCTAAGGTACCATTCACAAACCCTATTAAATGGCCACTTATACCTATTTCATAAGGTACCTTCCAAATGCAAAAGCAAAATGCAGTATCCATGATAGACGGCTCAAACCAGCAACTTTTAAACAAATTAACCAAATGTATTTCCAATGCACAACAGAGACACTTGTATAACATAAACACCTTCACCATACATATATTTGCGTTTTCGTCATAAAAATGACTTCATCAGATGACCAGCATACCCCAAAACATTTGTTTTATATTAAAACACATCATTGTCAACCAATAAAAATTCACCATTAATTAATTAATTAAATATCTAATTCAGTAAATCCTTTTAAAAATATATATATGTGAACTCAATTCCTATTGAATATTATTAAATATATTAAATATGTTAAATATAAATACTATAAATATGTGTTTGATTAAAAACAACCATTGTTTAAAACATCCATTGAATTTAAAACATTTAAAACCATTGCATTACATAAAGGGAAGTGTGTATCTCATTCACATGAATTTAATCTAGTCTTATAGTGTATGAAGCAGTGCCCTCTCCTGACCATTCATGTTTATTACATTCAAAGTTTTGCAGCTCTCATTTTTAGTAGAGGTACTATGGAAATGCAATCATTCAAACCCGGTGTTTTATCAGCTTCTAAAGTGATCTGCCACCACAGTTCTCTGAATTCAACTTTTTCTTCCCATAATGCCCCTCTACTATCACTTTTAACCTGTTCTAATACTAAGAATTTATATTTGTAATCAGGACAAACTTTAGTATGTTTAAATAAAGCATTACTTTCTTTTCCTACTGAGATTTCATAAACATGTTCGTAGATCCTTCTTTTTAGTTTCCTTTCTGTCTTTCCTATATAGAACGATCCACATTTTTCACAAATAGCTAAATATATTACGCCTTTAGATTCACAATTGTAAAATTCTCCACTGTTTACATACCTTCCTCTACTTTCTAAAAATATTCTGTCATTATTAATAATGTATGTACACTGGGTACAATGCCCACATTTGTATGTACCTATTCTGTTTCTCCTTTTATCTGTCGTGTTTCTATTACTACTATTCTCTATTATAGATCTTATATTTTGTGAATTCTTAAAAATTACCTTCTATGGTATAATAGCTAAATTCTCTATGTCAGTCAAGGCTACGAATTTCTCCCATTCATTTAAATATATTTTTTTGACTACATTATTCAATCCATTGTATTCAAGCAGCAATGTTTGCTGAAATTCTCTTTCACACTTTTTATTACTATCTATTTCAATACTAAAATCCCTCTTTTTATATATGGGGCAAAATGTATCTTGTCTCCCTTTTTCCACCTCCTGTCTTATTTGTGCAATAAATGCTAATGGATAACTTCTCTCTAGAAAAATTTTTTCTAAGAGGTCACATTCTTCTTTAAAATCTACATCAGAACTTGTCATTCTACTTCCTCGAACAAACTGTCCCTTCACTATGTTTCTTTTGCAGTGAAAGGGGTGGGCACTCTCAAAATGTAAATAGGAATTACAAAAGGTATTCTTTCTGAATATTCTAGTTCTTAGTTCATGTCCATCTTTATATACTTCTAAATCCAAATAAAATACATTAGATTCAGAAATATATGTGAATTTTAGGAAATTAGTAGTATTTTCTATATATTCCAAAAATTCAGTAAATTTTTCTTTTCCAGCTGTCCACAAAATTAAAATGTCATCCAGGAACCTTCTATATATCTTCCAACAATTCTTACATTCTGAATTGAAAATATATTTTTCTTCCCAATAGGCAAGTATTAAATTAGCATATGTAGGGGCACAAGCCGCCCCCATTGTTACCCCCTGTTTTTGCTGATAAAATTCCCCATTAAAATAAATAAAATTATTCTTCAAGACTAATTCCATTAGCCAAGTACTTATTAATTTCTCATTTTGTGTTAATAATCCATCTTCATAAACAATTTCCTCAAATATTTTTGTCCCTTCATTGTATGGGATACAGGAAAATAAATCAATAATGTCTATTGTGACAAACAATAATTGATCATTAACCGGACTATCAGGTAATTCCATCAATAAGTCCCAAGAGTCGTTCAAAATACATTTCCTTTTCATCCATACACTTTTTAATTTTTTATCTATAAATTTGGCTAAAAGATACGTTTTTGAACCTTCTGCCGAAACTATCAGTCTAAAAGGTTGGTCCTCTTCATTTTTGTGAATTTTAGGTATACCAAATATCGTAGGTGTTCTAGGTTTATCCACTTTTAAATACTTGAAAGTATTGTAGTCTATAATCTCTTCATCTAACATGTCCTGTAAAATAACATCTATTTTGTTATATGCTATGTTCATTTCATTCAAGGATACTATTGAGTATCTAACCTCATTCCATAGGATAGTGTTCATTTTACCTTCATATAGAATACTATCCATAATGACTAACCCACCTCCTTTATCAGGTTTCATCACCCTAATTTTTCTATTCTTTTTTACTTCATACAACAAATCACTTTCTTTCTTACTTAAGTTTGGATTATACCATATTTTATTTACCTGTTTCCTCACTTCAGATTCAATAACTTTCTCTACATTTTTTAATTGGGGATGTAACGGGGGGTTATATATAATTTTCTGTTTCAATTCTGTCTTAAATTGAGCTTTATTATTGGGAAACATAAAATGTAGATTTACCTTTCTTAAAAAACTTTTTATATCCAATATACTACCTGTTATATCACCTTTTCTTTTAGGTATATATTTTAGGCCCCTGGAGAATAAATCAAAATGTTCCTTCTCTAGAACTAATTCACTAAAATTATAAATTGTGAAGTTATTGTACACATATTTGTACCTATCCTTTACTATTTTGTTATCAACCTGTGTATTGGGGTGGGGATTCAATAAAATTTCCCCCTCCCCCTTCTCCCCCCCCCCCTCCCTGGAAAATTTTGCTGTTGAGGGCCCTGTTTGCTTTTCAGTCTTTCAGATCTCCTTAAAGGTGGGAATGCTTCATCATAATCTTGCCCATCCTCATCAAAAAAACATGTTTCACCATTATTTACATTAAAATTATTTTCTCTATCATTGTATTTGTATCCATAAACATAATTATTATATCTTTTGTTAGGTATAAGGTAACATGTGTTGTTCTCATACTCATTGATGTCCCTCTCAAGTTTTTTAATTTTTTGACTTACTAAATCTTTACATTTTGTATCAATGTCCTTCCTAATATTGTAATATTTTTCCTTTTCTTCTCTGATTGAAAAAATCAAATCATCTTTAATATGCTGGTCCAATTCATCAATATCTTTCTGTATAGATTCTTGGCTTTTTGTATTATCTTTTATAATTAACTTCAAAACATCAATACCACATTTATTAAACACATCTAAAAGTTCTTTGTGAAAGTCAGTACCAATAACCACATTATTCGGAAATTTAAAAACACATAATCCCTTAGGAACAACGTCTCTGGAAATACATTCTTTTAAATACTCATTCCCTATATCCAATACTTTAAATTTGTGCATTAATTTAGACAATTTATCTATTTTGTTTCTGTAGGAATCATTCAAGCCTTCTCATTTTTTATAGTCCCATTTAAAAACATATATATATATATATATATATATATATATATATTTGAATGATTGCATTTCCATAGTACCTCTACTAAAAATGAGAGCTGCAAAACTTTGAATGTAATAAACATGAATGGTCAGGAGAGGGCACTGCTCCATACACTATAAGACTAGATTAAATTCATGTGAATGAGATACTTTATGTAATGCAATGGTTTTAAATGTTTTAAATTCAATGGATGTTTTAAACAATGGTTGTTTTTAATCAAACACATATTTATAGTATTTATATTTAACATATTTAATATATTTAATAATATTCAATAGGAATTGAGTTCACATATATATACTTTTTTAAAAGGATTTACTGAATTAGATATTTAATTAATTAATTAATGGTGAATTTTTATTGGTTGACAATGATGTGTTTTAATATAAAACAAATGTTTTAGGGTATGCTGGTCATCTGATGAAGTCATTTTTATGACGAAAACGCAAATATATGTATGGTGAAGGCGTTTATGTTATACAAGTGTCTCTGTTGTGCGTTGGAAATAAATTTGGTTAATTTGTTTAAAAGTTGCTGGTTTGAGCCGTCTATCATGGATACTGCATTTTGCTTTTGGTTTTGGTGACTATTGGCAGTATTATCCATCTTTTCGCTTTTTTTTTGGTCTACGTTTGGTGGTTCATGATGGATGGTTCACCACTTCCTGATTCCAGAAGGCAGGCGAAGCAGGGCAAATGAGGAAGCTCATTGGCCAGGTAACAGCCTTAGTAGAACTTCTTACACCCATCAGCCAGTCGTTTTAGAGTCTAGCAGCGTCAACATCCAATCGCGTGGAACTAGGACCGAAGGGTTAAACGCTAGAAGTGTAAAAAATAACCGGAAGCAAGGGGAGCTTATTGGCGCAAATTCCGAAGCCGGCGACCTTGGTGGAACTAATAATGGAGGAATTGAAGGTACTTTTGATGCTGCTAATACTCCGATGATTTTTCACAACCTGGAGACAAGAAATGGCCCAAATGGAAGCAATAGTGTGTTTCGTGAAGAGCGTGGCTGTCATTCAGGTACTGTGTTAACTACAATGTATAAAGAGACTTCCGACTAGCTAAAAGGCAAATATGTGTTTAAATGGGACTATAAAAACGAGAAGGCTTGAATGATTCCTACAGAAACAAAATAGATAAATTGTCTAAATTAATGCACAAATTTAAAGTATTGGATATAGAGAATGAGTATTTAAAAGAATGTATTTCCAGAAACATTGTTCCTAAGGGATTACGTGTTTTTAAATTTCCGAATAATGTGGTTATTGGTACTGACTTTCACAAAGAACTTTTAGATGTGTTTAATAAATGTGGTATTGATGTTTTGAAGTTAATTATAAAAGATAATACAAAAAGCCAAGAATCTATACAGAAAGATATTGATGAATTGGACCAGCATATTAAAGATGATTTGATTTTTTCAATCAGAGAAGAAAAGGAAAAATATTACAATATTAGGAAGGACATTGATACAAAATGTGAAGATTTAGTAAGTCGAAAAATTAAAAAACTTGAGAGGGACATCAACGAGTATGAAAACAACACATGTTACCCTATACCTAACAAAAGATATAATAATTATGTTTATGGATACAAATACAATGATAGAGAAAATAATTTTAATGTAAATAATGGTGAAACATGTTTTTTTGATGAGGATGGACAAGATTATGATGAAGCATTCCCACCTTTAAGGAGATCTGAAAGACTGAAAAGCAAACAGGGCCCTCAACAGCAAAATTTTCCAGGGGGGGAGGAGGGGGAAATTTTATTGAATCCCCACCCCAATACACAGGTTGATAACGAAATAGTAAAGGATAGGTACAAATATGTGTACAATAACTTCACAATTTCTAATTTTAGTGAATTAGTTCTAGAGAAGGAACATTTTGATTTATTCTCCAGGGGCCTAAAATATATACCTAAAAGGAAAGGTGATATAACAGGTAGTATATTGCATATAAAAAGTTTTTTTAAGAAAGGTAAATCTACTTATTATGTTTCCCAATAATAAAGTTCAATTTAAGACAGAATTGAAATGGAAAAGTATATATAACCCCCCGTTACATCCCCAATTAAAAAATGTAGAGAAAATTATTGAATCTGAAGTGAGGAAACATGTAAATAAAATATGGTATAATCCAAACTTAAGTAAGAAAGAAAGTGATTTGTTGTATGAAGTAAAAAATAATAGAAAAATTAGGGTGATGAAACCTGATAAAGGAGGTGGGTTAGTCATTATGGATAGTATTCTATATGAAGGTAAAATGAACACTATCCTATGGAATGAGGTTAGATACTCAATAGTATCCTTGAATGAAATGAACATAGCATATAACAAAATAGATGTTATTTTACAGGACATGTTAGATGAAGAGATTATAGACTACAATACTTTCAAGTATTTAAAAGTGGATAAACCTAGAACACCTACGATATTTGGTATACCTAAAATTCACAAAAATGAAGAGGACCCACCTTTTAGATCGATAGTTTCGGCAGAAGGTTCAAAAACGTATCCTTTAGCCAAATTTATAGATAAAAATTTAAAAAGTGTATGGATGAAAAGGAAATGTATTTTGAAAGACTCTTGGGACTTATTGATGGAATTACCTGATAGTCCGGTTAATGATCAATTATTGTTTGTCACAATAGACATTATTGATTTATTTTCCTGTATCCCATACAATGAAGGGACAAAAATGTTTGAGGAAATTGTTTATGAAGATGGATTATTAACACAAAATGAGAAATTAATAAGTACTTGGCTAATGGAATTAGTCTTGAAGAATAATTTTATTTATTTTAATGGGGAATTTTATCAACAAAAACAGGGGGTAGCAATGGGGGCGGCTTGTGCCCCTACATATGCTAATTTAATACTTGCCTATTGGGAAGAAAAATATATTTTCAATTCAGAATTTAAGAATTGTTGGAAAATATATAGAAGGTTCCTGGATGACATTTTAATTTTGTGGACAGCTGGAAAAGAAAAATTTACTGAATTTTTGGAATATATAGAAAATACTACAAATTTCCTAAATTCACATATAATATTTCTGAATCTAATGTATTTTATTTGGATTTAGAAGTATATAAAGATGGACATGAACTAAGAACTAGAATATTCAGAAAGAATACCTTTTGTAATTCCTATTTACATTTTGAGAGTGCCCACCCCTTTCTCTGCAAAAGAAACATAGTGAAGGGACAGTTTGTTCGAGGAAGTAGAATGACAAGTTCTGATGTAGATTTTAAAGAAGAATGTGACCTCTTAGAAAAAATGTTTCTAGAGAGAAGTTATCCGTTAGCATTTATTGCACAAATAAGACAGGAGGTGGGAAAAGGGAGACAAGATAAATTTTGCCCCATATATAAAAAGAGGGATTTTAGTAATGAAATAGATAGTAATAAAAAGTGTGAAAGAGAAGAATTTCAGCAAACGTTGGTGCTTGAATACAATGGATTGAATAATGTAGTCAAAAAAATATTTTTAAATGAATGGGAGAAATTCGTAGCCTTGACTGACATAGAGAATTTAGCTATTATACCACAGAAGGTAATTTTTAAGAATTCACAAAATATAAGATCTATAATAGAGAATAGTAGTAATAGAAACAAGACAGATAAAAGGAGAAACAGAATAGGTACATACAAATGTGGGCATTGTACCCAGTGTACATACATTATTAATAATGACAGAATATTTTTAGAAAGTAGAGGAAGGTATGTAAACAGTGGAGAATTTTACAATTGTGAATCTAAAGGCGTAATATATTTAGCTATTTGTGAAAAATGTGGATCGTTCTATATAGGAAAGACAGAATAGAAACTAAAAAGAAGGATCTACGAACATGTTTATGAAATCTCAGTAGGAAAAGAAAGTAATGCTTTATTTAAACATACTAAAGTTTGTCCTGATTACAAATATAAATTCTTAGTATTAGAACAGGTTAAAAGTGATAGTAGAGGGGGATTATGGGAAGAAAAAGTTGAATTCAGAGAACTGTGGTGGCAGATCACTTTAGAAGCTGATAAAACACCGGGTTTGAATGATTGCATTTCCATAGTACCTCTACTAAAAATGAGAGCTGCAAAACTTTGAATGTAATAAACATGAATGGTCAGGAGAGGGCACTGCTCCATACACTATAAGACTAGATTAAATTCATGTGAATGAGATACACACTTCCCTTTATGTAATGCAATGGTTTTAAATGTTTTAAATTCAATGGATGTTTTAAACAATGGTTGTTTTTAATCAAACACATATTTATAGTATTTATATTTAACATATTTAATATATTTAATAATATTCAATACGAATTGAGTTCACATATATATATTTTTTTAAAAGGATTTACTGAATTAGATATTTAATTAATTAATTAATGGTGAATTTTTATTGGTTGACAATGATGCGTTTTAATATAAAACAAATGTTTTAGGGTATGCTGGTCATCTGATGAAGTCATTATTATGACGAAAACTCAAATATATGTATGGTGAAGGTGTTTATGTTATACAAGTGTCTCTGTTGTGCGTTGGAAATAAATTTGGTTAATTTGTTTAAAAGTTGCTGGTTTGAGCCGTCTATCATGGATACTGCATTTTGCTTTTGGTTTTGGTGACTATTGGTAGTATTATCCATCTTTTCGCTTTTTTTTGGTCTACCTTCCAAATGCCCTACTAAATGGCTTCATGTACCTATTTAGCAAGCTGTAGAATAACAGCTAAGGTACCTTCAATCTTCTTCTCCTTTCAGTTTTTCCTGATTAGGGTCACCACAGTGGAACAACGGTCCGCTGAATGATTGGCAGTGGAGTTTTATAGTGTCGAGTTGCCAGCCCAGCACCCAACTTTTCACAGAAGCTACACACCGCACACACTCACACCTGGGGCCAATTTAGAGCATCCAGTCCACCTACAGCATGTCTTTGGGATGTGGGAGAAAACCGGAGCATCTGGAGGAAACCCAAGCAACCACAGGGAGGACATGCAGACTCCGCACAGAAGGCACCTCAGCCACAGATTGAACCGGAGACCCTCTGGCTGTGAGGTGGCAACACTAACTGCTGCACCACCATGGCTGCCCTACCTGAGGTACCTAAATGGCTACATGTACCTATTCAGTAAGGTATAAAATACCTACCTAAGGTACCTTCTACATACCATACTAAATGGTTGCATGTGCCTATTCAGTAAAGTAGAGAATAACCACATGAGTTCTGTATACTATACTAAATGTCTACATGTACCTATTTAGTAAGGTATATAATGTCCACTTAAGATACCTCCTGCATATCCTACTTAATGACTTCATGTAGTTATTTAGTAAGGTACAGAATACCTATCTGAGATTTCTTCCACACACCCTATTAAAGGGCTACATGCAGCTATTTAGTAAGGTATAGAATATCAACCCATGGTACCCTCAATGAACCTTAATAAATTGCTAAACATAACCACCTAATATTCCACAATTGTATTATAAACTAGAACAGACAGTGAAGTGCAGGAAGGTAGCACAGTGACCAATATTTATGAATACAACCCAATATTTCTAAGCTGGAAACTAAATAGAGGTGGAACCTCCATTGTTAGTCAGAGGCCATATCGTTCACCTAAACAAAAAAATAGGAACCACAATGACCTCTATCAGTTCAGTTTTTTTTTTTTTACAGTCTTATCTTCCACAATATGATTCACACATCAGTAATCACATCTTACCTAAAGAGACAATACAACTGTGGAAGAAAGGCACATGAAGGCTAATAAAAAATATAAAATACAAGAGACAGTGAAATGCAAAGAACTATCAGTTTTTGGAGAAGATAAAAAAATATATTTCATAGGATCGTAGGATTATAGGAGATTAGTAGGCTAATGGCCCTGGGGCCATTACAAACTTAGTCAAGAGTTTATCCCCTAAAAAGAAACCTCATTCAGCACCTGTTGCCCCTGTCAGTGAGGGACAAAGGTGGAACCCCTTGGACAAATTTGTGATTTCTAATCTACTCATCAAGGTTGCGCTTGAAGAGGATCAGTGAGTACTCTGTTTGCCATGTATGGGAAGTCTATTCCAGAGACGGGGCAGCCTCTGGGAGACAAACCTGTGTCTCCAGCAGGTTTTGTTGATGTTGCCTATTAGATTTAGGCCTATCAAGTGGGTAATGCATGAGGAGTTAGATTTATGGATATGGATCATCTCTAATAGGGCAGGGTCCAATATTGCCTTGTAGGCGAGACACAGATTACCTCTGAGCAATCTGTATGATACCAAGTAAAGTGATAGTAATTTGAGCCTGTCTGCATTAGACAGGTGTTGGAAGGCATGGATTCTCTTTGTGAGGTATTTCTGTGGTCTTTCCAGTTGGTGCAAGGGTTTGGAGAGGTACACACCAAACGGGATATTATAGTCAATTATAGGTCTAATGAGGGAGGAGTACAGATAGGTAATAACCTCCTTTTTTCTAGATGCAATACCTTTATTTATGAGATGAACCAAGTAAAAGGCTTTTCTGACCACTGCCACCACATGATGGTCGAATGTGATATTGTTGTCAACCTGAGTACCCAAGGGGGTTGCCGTTGATGTGGTAATCAGTAGGGACTATGTTTTTTTCCCAATGGTATGATAATACATGTTTTGTGTTTAATTTAAGGCCATGAGTTTGGCACCAGTTATTTGTAGCTGCAAGACCCTCTTGCAGTTTGTTAATGTCATTTGGGGAGTCAATGATGGCACCCAACTTACAGTCATCCGCAAACTTGATCAGCCACAAGCCCTTGGTCTTTGGCTGGACCTCTGAGAAGTAGATGCCAAACAGTAGGGGTCCCAAGACAGATCCCTGGGGAACACCACTAGTGACAGGTCTGCTGTCAGAGGTGGTGGTGCCTATTTTGACCTTGTAAGTCCTACCTGTGAGCCAGTTGGCCACCCATTTGACGAGATAGAGATTAACGGTTCCCTATTAAATTGCCGAACGTTTCAAAGTTCAAATGTTTTATGGTCGACACCATATGATTGAACTTTGAAATGTTCGAAGGTGAAAGGCAATTGCTTTGTACACGCAGAATGGGAAAGTTTCCCTTTTCTGCACTGAAGTGTGGTCTCGGAGTTGGTATCTTTAAGTAGGGGGGTGTGGGGTTGCAGGGGGGCTTTCCCCCCTACTCAAAGTGTTAAGGTAAGTTTTTTTTTTTTATTATATATTTGAGGTTTCAAGTTTCGCTCATATGTTGTCAAACATATGAGGTTCAAAATTTTGAAGCTTTGAAACCCGAATTAACACCAAGTTGTGTTAGCTTTTCAATGATGTCCGAGTAGGAAATTGTGTCAAAGGCTTGGCCAGGTCAAGGTAGGCTGTATGTACTGACTTTCCTTCATCCAGGACCTTGGTGACAGTCTCAAAGAAGTCAGCTAGGTTTTCAATAGGCAAGATCTGCCCCTGACGAATCCGAATTGGGTGGGGTCGAGTGTTTGGAGATTGCCTATGTCCTTGTTTATGAGATCCATAAAAATACATTCCATGGCTTTGCAGATCAGACTTGTCAAGCTAATGGGGGTGATAGTTTCCCAGGTCAGTAGTGGCACCAACTTTGTGCAAGGAGATGACAATGGCAGTTCTCCACTCTGCTGGAATGAAGCCTGTAGTTAGACTGTGTCTGAATAGGGAATTTAGTGGTGAAGCTATATGAGAGATGTTTATGGAGGAAATAATGCTCACTAATGGAGATGCTCCAGAGAAAAACGCAAAACAAAATAGAGAGCACACATTTTACTGCAAAGACTTACAGCTTCATCTGAGATTAACAGATTTCTTCCAGGTAAGGGTAATTGATAGATGTGATCAATCCAGTTGACATAAGTCTAGAATGGCCTCTCCTTTAATCTTGTTGCCCTGCTCATGTGAACCCAGTCAGCCCTCATATCCTGTTCCATTTGTCTTGATATAAACATTCAGGTCATCAATTGTCAACACAAACTGTTGTTATTCTGCTTCATCTATTAGATCCTGCAACTGCTTTCTGAATGCTCTGTTTCCCTCACCATCACATCCCTGTTGTAGGGAATAGGCTAGGATTAAGAATACTGACCTATCTTTACACTGGAGTCTGATTGTCAAAATCTAGCAATAATTTTAAAGACATCCATCAGTGCCTTCAGAAGTCTGTCCTTCACCACAATTCACACACTGTTTCTTGTCCTTTCATCCCACAGTAGTAAACTCTGGATCCCAAGCCAAGTGGCTTTGCTACACTACATTTCCACCTAGTATCCTGAATACACAGGATGATTAGTCTCCTTCGTACTATTAGGTCAACTAACTTCCAAGCACTATCCTGTTAGTGAACCTATAATCAGCACAGCAGTCCTTGGTTTACGTTTGGCAGGTTGATTAAGTTTATAGCCAGCTTTCACTCAACAAAACTATCCCGGGTAACCCAGACTGGGCAACTAGATACTGGCCAGCCAGTAGCTTATTGACCCAGACCTGCTAGGCTTTATGACTTGCACATAGTAGCCAACAAAGGCAATAGACCCCTCCCACCTTTATCATGTGTCCCTGGTATAGGCCAGATTTTCAACCAACTTGTCACTGGTACTCATGCCCATTTTTGGTGAAATTAGTCAATGTGACCAAATCAATGTTTGTACTACTGAGTGGCTGTACTTGATATGGCATGCAATCTATGATCCATATTTTTCTATCAAGAAAATACTATGCACAACAGTTGTTGATGGCTAAAGAAGATGACCAGCACAACTCCTGCAGTAGTCTAGGCTGCTGCCCATGGCTCCATTTGATTTTGGGGTAGTCTGAGGTGAAAACATAAGCATATTTTTGAGAGTAATCCCTCAAAGATACAGGGTGAATATACAGACTACAAAGACACTGGTCAGAGGTCAGGATCAAACCCTGTACATTGTGCTTGAGACCTTAACCATTATGCCAGCCATGTTAAACCTGTCCTGTCCCCATGTCTTATATTAATTTTCTGATGGAGATTAAGGTTTTCCTGTAAGTATTTGAAAAACTGCTTGTCTGTGGTATAGGCGACCAAGGAGGGTACAGAATTTCGTGGCACAAAAGACTAAACAAAGATCACCACAGAGAAGTCTGTAAGTGATAGAATGCAGGGAAATGGCTGACAGTCTGTTAAGATAGCTATGGTCCTTGAGACCAGTGAACTTTTTTGCTAGGAATTTCTGAAGTCCCTGGAGTTGAGTATTGTGCTTTGACAAGTACAGACCAAAGATGGCATTATATTAAATACAGCAAAACTGTAACGTTTCTGGCACTAGAGAAGATGCCAATGGAAATTAGTTGGCCAAATGAAAAGATTTCATAACAATAGCTGTAACATGATGGCCAAAAGATAAGGAGTTATCCAAAAAAGTGCTTAGACCTCTGGCAATGGTGTTTATTTGGAGGGGTATGTCATTTATATGGTAGGATGTGGAATTGTTTTCTTTACCAAATTTAACTATACTACATATGTTTTGCATTTAATTTGTAACTGTTATCCTTGTGCCAGTTATTAGTATGGTCTAGATCTTGTTGGAGTAATTTTGTATCAAGAAGCGAATGAATAACAGTACCCAGTTTAAAATCAACTGCAAATTTAGATAACCATTGACCAGGGTTATTATTTTAGAGGACTGAAAAGTAAATGTCTAACAAGAGAGGCCCAGTACTGAGCCTTGCAGGACATCACTGACAACAATTGTACTTTCAGAAATGGTATCCATAATTTTAACTACATGAGTTCTGTCAGACAGCTGGCTATGTATCTAACACACAATGTTTGGATGTCTGTTCAAGTCTGTTAATAGTACCTGCATGGGACATAATATCAAAAGATTTGGTCAAGTCAGGTAAGCTGTACAAACTGCATAAACACCATCCACTGTTTCAGTAATCTTGTCAAATAAGTAAGCAAGGTTAAGAAGGCAGGGCCAGCCTTTGACAAAGCTGAGTTGGTGTGGATCTAGGACTATGAGGCTTTCGGTGTCTAAACTGATGCAGTCAGAAGTGATGTCCTCTGTCCAAAGCTTTAGCTATAAAGGCAGAGAGGCTAATAGTCTTATAGCTACAAATGTCAGAGATTTGACCTCTTTTAGTTATTGGTATTAGTCTAGCTGTTTACTGGTTTCAGAAATATAACCAAAGGAAAGACTTGAATTAAAGAAGTTAACATGAAGTTGAGACAAAACGTATTTGTCACTAATAGTCAGACATCTTGGTATGTTACCCAGTCCTATGGGCATGGTGCTGTTAGCTTTTTAGAGGGCTATGATGGCTAATCAAATGGTATGTATATGGAGTGGCTGGGACTAAGGTGTACTTTGAAGATTTATAGCTGCAGGTGGAGTAAAGTTAGTACTGAATTTTTTTTTCTTTTGGGTGGGGCTATGATATTAACTATTTCTTTGGGGTTTAAGAGGATAGTGTCATTGTGGACAAGTTCAGACCATTGTTTCATGTTATTTCTTAACTTCCTGATATAGTTAAATAAGAGTTTATAGATGTTGTTGCCTTTTTAGCTATTATAACTTCATATCCTGTTTTAGTCTTCCTGATAGTACCCTTACTGCTTTGCTAACTAATTTAACTGAACTCTTTAGGTACTTACAATGTGATTCCTATAGGCATTAAATAATATCTTCTTCTTGTTAGTCCAGTGATGGCAAACTTTTGGGCTCGGCGTGTCAAAAATTAAAAAAAATGCTTATGTTGATTTTACTGGTGTGTCATCCCCCACCCACCCAAACAAAAGAGAAACTATTCTTTACATATTCATTTATTTAAAAAATGCAGTCCAAGCATGTGCTGCTATGTATTATAAAAGTAAAAGAAAGAACAGTGACTTACAACAGAAAAAGCGATATGCACACTGATAATTGGGCTTAAAACAGTCCACCAAAAAATTACCCTGCTTTTAATAGTAATTTTGAATTGAAAAAAATATAGAACGCTTTGCATTTGATTTGATTAACATCAATTAATGACTTTTTGTTGCTGAGTTTTAATAGATAAGTACAGGGTCACATATTTGTTCTATTTTTGTTCATTTAGTTTCTTTGGTAACTCACGTGTTGGTGAACGCCGATGCGTCAACCAAAATGTCATGGTGTGTCACCTTTGAAGTGTGTCATAGATTCAACATCAATGTGTTAGACCATTTATTTGTATGGGTAATCCACTAAAGGGGTTTGTTTTGAATTTCCCAACAAATTTGCTGTGGATAGATACTGCCTTGTCAATGCAACTGTTTAAGTATGAGTAGAAAGTAATTATATTACCAATGGGGTTAGTTGAGAAGCAATAATAGTAAAAATTCATTAGGTCATCATGTGGTTGTATACGTCTAGTTTTTATAATGTCCCTCAACACAGATGTATTAACAAGAGAAAAGCAGCAGGTTTTACTAGATCACTGATTTATGATCTAATTTAATTAGGGATGATGATACACATGTAGGTGCGCCAGAAGAGGCCATACTAGTTGAGGACAAAATAATGGGCATTAAACTCCCAAGTAGGGAGGTTAAGTATTTATTCCAAAGAGTTAACATTTATAATGGAAAGGAAGCATTGGGCATGCTTACATTTAGTGCTGTAGGGCAGCCTGTGTACTGATGTACAAGTGAAATCACTTATGCAAAAGCATTTGGATTGATGGGATTTTTAGCTAAGACGTTAAGAATTCTGTCATTGTTGATAAAGTCCGTGGAAGATGATCTGTTACTAGCTATAAAAAAGTAATTAACATTGTTAAATATGACTTAACAGTTTGATAAGTTCAAATTGTGGGTCAGGAGGAACCTATTAAAAGATGACATATTCTTTAACAAATAGTGACACCCCACCCACAGTTTCAAGGTATGATAGGTGCTAAAAGTAGACATGAGTGCTATCTTTACATTGAAACTACATCTCTGTGAGTACATATGTATGGACATCTATGGGCATACTCAAGTTGCAGCAGGGCTTCAAATTAATTTGGACACTTTAATGCTTAGACTCCTGGTACTGAGTAGAGTAACCTTAATGTGTTCTGAGTTGGAATTTACCAAACTGAAATGTCTAGTAGATGAACTTTGCCTAAAAAATAATGACACTATGATGGACAGCAAAAGCTTTAACCAGAAACAAAAGCCTTGGTAAAAGAGATGCAAGCTATCCCTTGCAAAAAAAGAAAGCTTATCAGCTGTCTCGTTCCTTGATGGCAAATACTGGATTTATCTAGAAAAACACTAACAGCATAGCCAATTGCTAAAGACAGTTGTCTTCATTCTGAACCTTAGCAACATTCTGTGCAATCATAGGATACCAATCAAGAATAGTGTCTGACCACGGACACAACCACAGCTAGACCCATCATATCCTTCTGCATGTCTCCTTTTGCATATCTGTCTGTGCAGATGACTAACATCATTCACCCTTCATAGGCCACTAGTCATATTTGCCAAGATATAGGAATCTGAACAGCATCATTATGTCACAGATCCTGGCTACAGAAAGACAGCTAATGTTCAGCCAGTTCTAATAAAGCCAGGTTAAGATGATGTCAGTGCATCTAACAAAAGAGTCACCTATTACCGGAACATTAACACAGAAGAATTCAGATTTTTGTAAACTGCTCGTAAAGTCTTGGGCTCAGGAGCCTGTGACTGATGATGCATACCTATATGCCCTGACTACAGCAGCCCATGACTGATGATGCACATCTATATGCCCTGACTACAGCAGCCCATGACTGATGATGCACATCTATATGCACTGGCTACAGCAGCCCATGACTGATGATGCACATCTATATGCACTGGCTACAGCAGCCTGTGACTAATGATGCACATTTATATGCACTGGCTACAGCAGCCTGTGACTGATGATGCACATCTATATGCACTGGCTACAGCAGTCTGTGACTGATGATGCACATCTATACATCTATATGCATTGGCTACAGCAGCCCGTGACTAATGATGAACATCTATATGCACTGGCTACAGCAGTCTGTGACTGATTATGCATTTCTATATGCACTGGCTACACTAGGATATCTTGACAGTGGGGGTGTTATGATGTGACCTAATAGCTGAGTTTTCTGCTGCTTTATCTAGGAGGATTTTGTGATGCTCTGTTGACAACCTCAACACAAGATGATGTAGTGCAGGTGCACCGAACTGTTTGTGGGGTCATGTGATACTTACCAAATGGAGTCTGGGGTATGAAGTTAGCTTCCTAGTTCATACAGTGAAACATTATTTGACAGTAACAATTGGTTTTCAATAAACGTAAGGAACATGCTGTACTGCCTCAAAATGCACAGTGCTAAAAGGCTGGCTACAGAAGGAGCAAGTGCTGAGATTCCATATCATCCAGTAGAAGCAAACATGAATAAGCAAACATGAGACATTCTTTCTTACTCTTAAGTTTTATTTAGAGCTATTTGTTAAAAGTGATATAACCACAGATAGGCATAATGGGTCAGAGAAAGACAAATGTTAGAACATGTGGTGGCTACAGTAGAATCAAGACACAGTAACTATCAGTAGTAGTGGTATACAAGTACTAATAACAACACTAATCATAACAAGGTCAGTGGTCACACAAATAACTTTAGCTGCACAGATAACACTAATAAAGATAGCAAATAAAGAGTTTGCACAGGTAATTTCAAGCCCAATGTGTATATATCATAATATAAGATACCCTTAACTCTTGACTGGTTTTTAGGGTTCTTGTCCACAGACCTGAAGAAGTCTAGAAGGACGAAAGCGATCTTTGCTAACAATTGGTTATGAAAATAGAATATGATTTTTTACAATTGATTTTTTACATGCAAAGTGTATATGTATATATTTATATATATTTTTTGATTGTCAAATGGACCAAGGTTGATATATTTCCAGCATACTTCTCAACCTGGAAACATCAAAAATCTGGACAAGGCCCATGAAAAATAGGTACAAATCTGTATGCTGATTAACATAAAATTTGTATGCATTATTATGTAACCCCACCCACTCTAATGGAATTGAGGGATATCAACTTTCAAATGCAAACTGAAGAACAGACAACCAAAATATGGCACTAGAGTCTCCCTGCAGTCATTCCAATGCCCCATTACCTGCCTATTTTGTCCCATTTACCATAAACACTAATGTGTGCATACTGCTTTACTTCTACAATGATTATCTGGATTTTATTTTTACATTTTACAGCCCAATGCACAAACACCAATAGACATCTGCTAAACAAAGCAATATAGTTTCACAATGAAAATTGACTTAGCATTAAAAGTTCTCTGCCCTTGAAACTCACATTCATTGAAACAGCATTGAAACTTATATTCAAAGAACATGTATCTTCTGGCCAGTGGCAGATAAAGATTACCTTTGTGCTATTTTCAAATCATAGGCTCCTTGCATACGAAACATATATGTGTTCTTTGATATACTTCTTGACTGTATTAAATTATATTCCTTGTATAATGCAGCACACTTGTTAAAGCACATTTTAAATTTATTGTTTTGAACATATGCATGAATCAATACTGACAAAATAGCCTAATTCAGAATATTTCCATCATAAAAGTCTATTCAAACTTCTACAATCCACCATATTCTATTTTCCATCCCACCCAGTTCAATAATTGTAAAGTAAATAGAGGTAGAAGCCTGACTTCTAAGCCATCCAGGGCCCAAGGTTAGGACCATAGAATCATAGGAAGTTACTAGGCTATTGGAACTGAGGCCCTTATAAGCCTAGCCAAGAGTTTAGCCCATGTTTAGCAAAGTCAGCATCCAATGTCCCAGTCTAGCAGAGACACAGGTGGAATCCCAGGGGTGTATTTTCTGTTTTCCATCCAATTATCCAGATTGTGCTTAAAAAGGGATAATGAGGTACTCTGCTTGATGTAGAGAGGGAGTCTATTCTACAGATGGGGGAGTCTCTGTGACATGAACCACCAAGTCCTGTTGATGTCACAAAGCAGGTTGAGATCATGTGTGTAGGTTACTCATTGTCTGGATAAGGTGCAGCACTGCAATGAAAGGATGTGAATTTATTTTTTTTAATTATAAAAAAAACATGGAGCTCACGGAGTACCATGATTATGCTCCCAAGTCAGAAAAAAAGACAACCTAATTAAGCATCCATCCAATGCGAATCTATATGAATAATAAGACAGTCTGCCACAGTCTGTGAGTTTTATTTTTGTTAGATTTCCTTACAGTTGCATAACTTCCATTATTTATTTAGGAAGCTTTGATATGCAAGATCTTGTTTGTCCTTTCTTGAAGAGAGCCACAAACATTTACCTTCTGACTGTTCTGAGTTCTCCTTTATATCAATCATTTCTTACTGGATGTATAGACATAATCCTGTTTAAGCACTATCAAGCTGCTAGAACGGCACAGGCATAGACAAAATTAAGTATTACAGATGCATACAATATGTCAGTGCAAAGTTTTAAAATATTAACAACACGGTACCAAAATATAATCAATCTATAATAATGTAAAAGGCAAAAAAGAACATTAGCATTCAAGAATTGTATAATACAATAATTAAGGAAATGCACACTTTAGACAAGTAGGGGCATATGTTTGATTCCCAATATGATATTTATACATTAGCAAACTTTTTTTTAAGAAGCACTGCAATATATTTCTTGAGAAGCAATTATAATACAATGCACCTTGCTGCCTTCTAGTTAGGAAAGAATCATACACGGCTATTTCAAATGCATTTAGATCTATGTTTCCAGGCCTGACAATTAACACACACACACACACACACACACACACACACACACACACACACACACACACACACACACACACACACACACACTTGCAGGGACATGGACTTTGGCTATTAGACTTTGACCCAAAACAGTGCTATTGCATTTGAAATTGTAGCTGACCACAGAAAAATAATGCTTTTTTTTTCTAGTAAAAATTATACTACGTAGAAAATGATAATGAAAACAACAAGTCAGGTTAATAGCTAATTTTTCTTACTGGCCAGGAGAAATTTAAAGTAAAGTTGCTCCATGGTCTGCTTATGCTCCAGAGTTAACAGTTAACTAAACAATGTGTTGGTTACAAGATGTCATTCTGGAAACCTTTAACTGAGTCTATAGCACAATGACCTAAAATGCAATGAACTATACTACAGCTAGGAAAATGTTCCAGTACAGACAATGCTAAGGGTAGCTACCATGCAAAATACTGTGCATGTCTTTGCTACCATTGATAAAATAAAATAATTTCAAAGATCCTACCAGGTATAAAACTGTTCCTTGTACTTAATTCATAATAGCTTCAGTAACCATACAACCTCCTTTGTACATTGTTTACAGTTTCAGAGAACAGTTTATAATGATTTGCAATGGTTGACTGTTTGCCATTTTCAGACAAAAATCTACTTTCACACATTTAACTGCTATTAGCATCATTAAATTACTCCAATGTCCAGGGAAAATGCAACATGACAAAAAGCTCAATCTCAAAAATAATGTTGAAGCAATGCCTACAAAAATACATAAAGAAACCCAGGGTTTATCTTAACAGTAGCTATAACCACATTAACTTATGTTATATACCCAGTTCTTACACCCAAAGCTCTAGTATTCAGCAGGAAGTTTTAACAGCTCAGCCACATACAGCATGTAGAATGACATTTTGATACTATAACAATATTTTGACTGGCTTGCTAATGTTGGGCACACAGTTAATCAATTATTTATTTAAGAATGTTACTAGAGCTGCAGGTATTCAAGTGTGTTACACACACACACACACACACACACACACACACACACACACTCTCTGTTAGGTACCTTAGAATTTGTTCTGCCCAGACCACATTCATCCAAATAAATCCATTGACAATTATGGCATTCGTTCGTAAATAAAATCAGCAAATCCTGTGTTGATACTAGGGGTGCCACTCGGGAATCATGGCACCCCATTACTGGAACCCCAAAACTTGGTAAAAACCGAGTGATTCGGGATGTTTGGGAGGTCTGATTTCCAGCCATGTAGTATATTGTCTTGGAATAAAATCACAGACTTAATAATCTGGTTAAATAAGAGGTACCACAGCATTATAAATGTTATTTAAAGTACATAAGGGTTATATTATTATGACAGCTACTAAGTAGGGCAGGACCAGTTCGAATATCACACTGATGGGGGAAGGGATGTGAAATTAACATGTGTACCAATAACACTTTGATTTACAGCACAATAAACCACTCCCTTGCCTGATAAAAAGTATATATATATATATATTTAGAAAGCTTGTGAGGAAACTATTACTCTGTTTTTGTTTTACTTGCATCGCTTGTCTGTGTACTTAATAAAGGATTTTCGACTGGAAACAGACTGCCTGCCTTACTTGGATTACTTTCGAATACTTAGTAATTCTGTACAATTATATATATATATATATATATATATATATATATATATATATATTTTTTTTTTAACATGACGATTTTAAGTTTGATACATCTACTACTTTTGTCTGACCTGATTAATATACAGTGATTAACTAGAGATATATGGACTGAAAATCTTCCACACAGAGAAGTTTCTTACACTGTTTTGTTTATCATAATATAAGCTAGCATCCCTGCAAGTGCAGTGACAGTGTCCTATATCTTAGAGAAATACTCACCAGTAGTTTCAGCTATGGAAAATAATACACTGAATAAAATTCACACCAACAACTTCAACTGCACTATCAGTAAGTCATTTTAACTGACACTTCACAGTAATCAATAGTGAGAAGCAATGATCAACAGCAAGGAACAACAGTGAAATCAGTAAGAGCCAACATAGACAACAGTAATGATTATTAGTGCAACTGTGTTGACCCCTAACCGAGAAAAGCCAAAAGAAGACCTAATGTCTGTGATGGGTAACAGAGCAGTGGCAGCAATGATGTTGTCGATAACATTATGCCAAATGCAACAGTCATTTTCAGCTTGCTACCATCTATATATATGAACATATAGATGAGTTGCTTATCAGGAGCCAGGATCCTCCAAGTTACACATGCACTCAAGTCATTGCACCACAGGTATCAGTATATCCATGTAGGTGTAAAACACCTGAGACATACTTCCCTAGACTATTATGAAAAGAGACATTAGAGACTCTCAGAGTATGTGCCATGGGTTGCTATATGCTTAGCATTGAGCAGCATTCTACCTTCACCAAGGATGATGCCGCAATATGAGCAAAAGATGATTAACTTTAATAATTTTCTTAGTTTCTGGTGTCATTCTAAGGGGATACAATATTTGTCCGCATGGGAGGATATAGTTAACAAACCACATTGCTTTGCCCTGCCCCCTCTAGGCTTTTAAATATTGACTAAAACAGTGTCCTCCCCCATACAGCCTTTTTTTAGATTATGCCAGATTGACAGACCTTCCAACATAGAAAAGTCAGCCCCTGTGAATCTAAAGGTGCTGCTGCTCAATGGCAGGAATTTAAACAAGAAGCTTCATTCCCTCAAAGGTCTCCACACCCCGTGGAATGCAGACATCTGTGCAGTTACTGAGTCATGGTTTAAAGCCACAGAGAGTACCCAGGCAGTGTAATGCTTAAGTGCCTTCCACACATTTGAACCAGCAACTGCACAAGCATGGACTAAAGGCAGAGGTACCTCAATCTACATCAATAACAAGCGTACCTCCAGGTTTATTAAACAGCAAGATGTGTTAGAGCTTCTGCATGTACAGATTACCATAGACAAAGTCCAATACTATATCCTACCAAGCTGTAGTTCACCCTGTATGTTCCAGGAATCCCATAGCTCATACTTAGACCTACTGGAGACATTCATCATTCAACTAAATACACTACTGATGGGAGACTTTAATTAGCTAACCTCTATAGACTGAAAATCCTACATGATCCTATATTTCCAGTCACAAAGATTCCTAGATTTTGTAAACAAGAACACCCTAGATCATATAGTGTATACGCCCACTAGAGGTACAAACTTATTGAACCAGGTACTCACAAATATGTGAGAACGCTGTGCCTGACCCAGTGTCCTGTCCTTTCTGGTAAGACTGGATCACAAAGTAGCCTCCTTTAAAATAAAAATCAATTCTGCAATACCAGTAAACCCTATAAGTTAGGAACTATTCCAAGGCAAATTGCCTTTTATTAAGTGATAACCTCTCAAAATTCCAAGCCTCTCCAAACCCAGATAACACTGCAGCCTATGTGGAATTGTGCACATAAACTTTGTACAACCATATCAATAGTAGCATAGAGGCTGCTATACAAAAGTAATCCCAAAACAAACTCTAAACACAAACCACCCTTAGTGGGATCCAAAATTAAACAAGTTGTAGGACAAAAGCAAATAGTCAAAGCTAAAATTAGGAATAGTGACACTCAAAAAGATAAACATCTCTTTCATCAACACTCAGAAAGATAAACATCTCTTTCATCAACACTCAGAAAGATAAACATCTCTTTCATCAAACAAAACAGATGTCTAAGAAGGCTAATTAAGTCCACAAAAGCCAATTGTGAGGTAAAGATAGCTTCCCAGGCCAAGGGCAACCATAAGACCTTCTTTAGTTAAATCAGAAACATCAAAGGCAGCACACAACAGTGTAATGAACTGGTTGCAAATTGATCCACATTTATGGAACATGTATATATAGCAAATCTACTGGCCAGCAACTTTACCCTTCAATCACTCCCAGCCACCTCCCAAGAAATACCATCGAACATAATCCCTCCAACTATCAACAGGGTGCACGTCCTAACTGTACTCTGTAAGGCGAAGAACTCAGCTTTGATGGGCCCTGATAATATCTCAGGATGCCTCCAAAATAGCCTGAAATGTTACCTATCACGGTGACTGGAGTTACTATTCAACTTTATCCTCCAAACAGGCTATGCACCCTGCGAATGGAGGACTACAACAGTCGTCCCTCTGCATAAGGGTGGATCATCAACAGATCCTGGGATATACATAACCATTAGTCTGACTAGTCCCATATGCAAAGCCATTCAAAACATGAACAAGGAAATGATTAACAGTGACATAAGAAACTTTCATACACTGAACCCCACCAAGTTTGGTTTCATCTAAGGTAGGTCATGCCTACAAAACTTGGTGTGTTTCTTTAAGAAGCTCAACAAGGCAGTAGATGAAGGCAAAATGGTGCCCACTGCCCGCCTTGACCTGGCTAAGGCATTTGATTCAATACACCACTCCGGCATTGTAAACAAACTCATGAAAGTAGGCATTAATCACTATGTAACATGCTAGATAGCCAGTTGGCTCACAGACAGGACCTAAGAAGGTAGAACTGTAAAGACTACCTCCACAAAGAGGCTGATCACTAGTGGAGTCCCTCAAGGCTCTGTGCTGGGTCCACTCCTCTTTGGCAACTACTTTTTGGAAGTCAAGGCCAATGTCAATGGGTCACTAGCTGACCAAGTTTGCAGATGATTCATAGAATTCCCCCAATATATTAACATCTTACAGAAAGGTCTAATGCAAGTAAATGAGTGGTGCCAAAACCATGGCTTAAAACGTAGTGCCAAGAAATGTATAATAATAATATCTTTTGGGAAGATGGACACTCTGAGAAACTACCTTGGCAATGAAGCATCCCTAAGAGTAGGCCCAGTAGCCAGGGATTTGGAGATTCATACATATATTAACCTGGCCTTTGGCCAACATATGTCTAAGGTAGTAAGAGAATTGTTCTGTATTTCTCAGCCTATACATGATGACATGACATCTAGGTCCAGGGAGGTCAATGTGTTATTGTATTCAGCCCTCATCAGACCCATCATTGAGTATAACTCCCCCTTTGAAATGCACCTGACCAGGCACATGCAACAACTGGAACATCCACAAAGGTTCATCACAAAAGGAACACAGGGTGCCAACACAATGTCCTATACGGATCTCCTCAAAGCCCAATTTCTATACTCTGTTTCCTGTTTCTCTTACTGAGAGGCGATCTGTGCTTGGGAGACAAGGCATCCTTGGATTACACTTTAATAGACTTTTTGCATATCCACAGAATGAACAGCATTAGAACTACCCGCTCTAAAGAACTAAACATTCCTTACAACACAAATAGGACATGGTGGAGGGACAGGTATGTATCTCAGTGAATTCTCATTCTCTGGAATAGAATTACCATTCATGTGAAGCAAAGCCCTTTCCTAACCTGAATCAGTGGATGGGAAATCAAAAATTCACCCTGGGTCTGGCACCTTTGTCTCTGATGGACAGAGCAACCACTAAATCATGCCCTAGCTAACATACCACCTTTAGAATAACCTCTATGGCACAATAACTTGTGGGATACATTTGGGTTGCTTAACTAGGCTTATAAAATCCCTAGTAGATGTTAGCATAGTATATACCTATGAACCTATGAAATATTTCACCAGAAATGGACTGGCAAAGGGCCAGAAAGTAAGTAGAATTACAACGGTCATTGAAAACATCTGATGTAGATGCACCTGTGGGAAAAAGAAGGGAAGGGGAAGTAAACAAAGGCACACAGAGTGATGTCAACAAGATAAGTCAGGTGGACAAGATCCTTGGCATAGCAGAATACAGAAATGGAGGAAAGAACACTAAAAACAGAGGAAATATGAGGGGAAGTGCACAAAAATATGCAGGAAGAAGAACAATAATTTGGTCAAAGCAGAAATACAGCCAAAGAGGTAAGCCCAATAGCAATCACAGCAGAAGCGGGGCTAAAGATAAAAGAAGCAGAAGAAGACCATACTATCAAAGAAGAGACACTGCAACTGTAACAGAGAGTGCTAGTTTTGGTAAACCAAAAGTCATAAATGGGGATGGGGTTGGTATACAAGTTAAGGTCTTTGCTTCAAAGATACAAAGTGCAAGGTTTGACTCTGACCTCTAGTTCTTGGCTAGGTTTGTATTAGTCTACAGGCCGATAGCCCAGTATTTACCCATGGACGTATAAACCTATGAACTTAAGCCTCAGGTGATCCAGATACTCAGTGGTAGACCCCAGAGGGCCTGACTAGGCTGGACTGGTAAAAGAAGGAGGGAAGAAAAGCAAAATGGAACAGGGGCAGGAAAATTAAACCAAAGGTGGAGGGCAAGAGGAGGAAAGCCATCAAGAACTGGACCACTTGGTCATAAAGGGAGGAATGAGAGAATAAAGGAGAATGTAAGAGAAAAATGAGTGGATGTACTCATTAAATTCCATCATATACAGGTCATGACTGCATGTCAATAGAACTGACAGACTAAAATCATGGAAGTGACAGGACAAAAGGGATAAATGAGACTGAAAATGACTAATAGAATCTATGAATATGAGGCATTAATCTAAGGTAAGAAATATATTTTAATGCACTCTGCTCCTACAATATCAGAAAGGTATTGGATAAAGAGAAGGGACACAAATAGGCTTATTGCTGTTACGTGGTCATTCTTATGATACACCATATTTTATAATGTTTGTATTTTCATATAAAACTGAGTTATCCCTTTGAAGCAGTGGGCAAAAGTGTTGCAGTACCTGAATGAAAAATGGGCAAGCAAAGAAAGAAATAATTATGGAAACACCACTCTTCACTTCATCTGCAGTGTAGTACAACACTGTGAAATGGAATCCATGAAAGTGTCACAAAAGAAAGATCAAATACAAAGAAAGCAAGCTGTTACTATAGAAAGGGGAGACATAAGAGCAAATAACAGGTGAGAAGCAATCAGGGAGATGTGAGAGCAAGAAAGAAAGCAACAGAACAGAACTGGGAAAATAGGGCAAGGTGAATGATCCAAGTCCAGAGGCACTGAAATCATAGGTTGAAGTGTAGCAAATCCAACTTTTGGGGACAGAGGGGGCCAAATATAGATGAAGGCCAAAATATAAAATGTTCAGCTCATCAGGAAAATCCAGCAGAAGAAACAGTTCAAAGGTAGCAATAAGGGTCATAGGACCAAAGACAATAGATGGGAATCAACCCAGTCTGAAATCAGAAAATTTGGGGGGACTCTTTGCACCTGTTCAAAAGGGAAAATTAGCAGGATGAGTAATATGCAAGGGGATGTGTTACTGTTCCAGGGGGCCAAATTAATGGTAGAAGAGGAAAGGAAGCCCATGAACCCACAGTACCCTACAGGGGAAACAGACAATAAAGCAGGGAGTAACAAGAAGGCAGTGGCCACCCTTTACAGAGAGGGATTACATGTAGTGACTGAAAATGTACAGAAAAGTGGAAAGGGGAGATGGATCATCTGGCAAAAAAAGAAAAATAAATACAAGGAAGTGGGCAGTAGGGAATGTTTTCCACAAACAAGGATATGGAGGACTTTTACTGCGGGTTCTTTGAGGAATGGAATCAGATAAAAAGGGATCAAGAGGAAACCACTAAAGGGTACTTCAGTGTCACACTAGATCCCAAAAAAGGCAGGCTTTTTAGTAAAAGGGGGTACATTATAAAGATGAAAATAACATGAAAGGAGAGAGGAAAGATATATGGGGAGCATACATTTATCAGAAACTGTTTAATTCAGATCAGTAGTTTGGACAGGATACTAGGTAAAGAAGAACCTCTAAAATGATAGAGAGATAGAAATACAGGAGAGATGTATATCAGACGATGCAATGGTAGCAATGACAATAAGAACAAAGATGCTTTGGGTTGAAGATGGATGAGCTACAAGTGGAAAGCTCAGGAAAGCAAGCAACAGTTACAAAAAATGATAGAAGAGACAGTGGATGAGAACACTATAGACAAGACAAAACATGGGAATCACTGGTGGGATGGAAACAGAAGAGCAGTATAGAATGAAAATTATAAGAGAAGATGGGTGGAAAAGGAGGCAAGATGAGGTGGAGATAACAAAACTGGAAGGAGAACTAAGCAGAAAAAAGAGAAATGTAGAAAAATAATATAAAATTAAACTAGAAGGAAAGGTAGCAACTGTATTAGAAGTAAGATAATGGTACTGGAAAAGCTATTGATTGGTAACTGGGGAAGAACTGGGGAAAAAACTTGCAAGGAAGCACAAAAAGGAGAAGATGATAGAGAAATGCCAAGCATTTGGAGAGAAGAGGGAGAGTTCACAGAACATTGCTGTATCAGACAAAGCTGATAAGAATAGTGAGTAGGTTTAGAGAAGCCTCTGGGGAATGTTGTGAACAAATATACCATGAACAAAGAGAAGGAAAAAGAAGTCCAATGGGAGATCACAAGCAGAGGAGAGGGGTACCGAGTGCAAGGAATACAGAGGAAGAAACTCAATGCAAAAATCATGAAGGAGGTCAAACAGGCAGTGATGTCAACAAAAGACAGAAAGGTAAGGGGCACAGACAGTTACCCCATAGAGTTCTACAAGTTGGGTGGAGAGGCAATATGGACAGTTGTGAGGGAGAAGTATAAAAGGATAAGTGAAACAGGACAAACAGATACAAAGAAAAGAGAGAGTGGTATTAATCATAACAGGGGATGGAAATAGGGGATTACAGACCAACCTCCCTAATAAACACTTTTATATAAATGTAAATGTGCCTATGTCACAAGTGATAATTCAAGAAAGATGTTTATAAAAAATATCATGGTGATGACAAAAGTGTGAGCAAGAAGACTGGATGAGATTCTGCCGAGAATAACATTAGAGGGAATGAATGGTTTTGTGAAAAGAAGAAGGGTTTAAATCAATTAGTGGGCCCTAATGAAGTCAATGGACAGAGAAAAGCAAAATGGAGGAACACAAGCCTGGATGATCATTTCTGATATACAAAAGGCCTTTGACACAATCAAAGAGGATTTCTTCTGAGAGATACTAGAAAGAAAGACCAGTTTAGGAAATTTAAAGGACTGATAATGGCAATGTATAATACACCAAAAATAGAGATAATATTAAATGGAGGAGTTTCCGGGACACTAGAAGTCAGAATGGGGACTAGGTAGGGGTGCCTCTCTCCACAGGGATCTTCACTCTACTTAAAGAAGAGCTGTTAATTAAAGTGAAGAAAATGGTAGTACAACTGAGAGAAGAACAGGAGTACAGTCAGGGTAACTAATGAGCAGAGACAACTACATGCTTATGTCAGAGAATGCTGAGATGGGCCTAAAGGAAATAATGCCAGTTTCTGCAAGGTTTGAAAGGTCTTCAGGGCTTAGATGCAAAAAAATGCATAGGTGGTTAGGATAGGGGAGGGAATATAAAAGGAGGAGTGGGAGACATTCAGAAGTGGAAATACCCCAAATATTTGAGAGAATATGTATAACACACATTAAGTAATACAATATCAATGAATTACAAGACGAAAGAGAAGATACAGAAGATACTGCATATGGGTGAATATAGAATATACATAAAACTCGGTGGCATCAATGTAATTTGAATGATAATTTTCTCAATTATACCACATGTACTAAGAAACTTGATGTTGGACTAGTAGACATCAAATTAAGGCACTTTAAAGCATTTTCAAGCAGGTGTGTGCGGGTTTGCATGGAGCTAAGCACTGCGAACTTCCGGTTAAGGTGTCTTGCACTCAGATGGCTTCTATATTGCTTAACCTGTGTAGGCAGTGCTTACCCACACGCAAACCTGCTTACAACTGATCAAAAGTGCCTTAATCACTCTGTATCCGATGGGCTATGTTCTGCCCAGCAACAAAGTAAACAGCTCTTGCAAGGCTCGAACCCAAGACCCTGCACCCCATAGCAAGGTGATGCACCACTAAGCCATGCCAGATACAAACAAATCTGATGTTGTCAGAAACATATCATCCAGTCCAGTCATGCAACAGTACAGAGAATGTATACAAACATCTAGATGTATGTCTGTGTAAATATATTAATATCTAAACAGATACAGCATATATATATATGTAGATATATATATTTCTGAAACTATATACATATATATCAATATATATGAACATATATACATGCAAATGCTTACATCTACACATATATGTGTCTACACATCTATGTCTACATATGCACAGCAAGTTACATATGTGTACTCAGATATATAGCTATGTAGGTATATACGGACATAGTTATATATATGTTAGCAGATGTATATATCTATATATATATATATATATATATATATATATATATATATATATATATATATATATAGGTATACATGGCCATACATCTGTAGATAGCAATGGCAGATTAACAAACACACATATGTCCTCATGCACCGTTAATGGGGTTGATAGGCCCCACACATTATACACCTTGTACAAATAGGCATCACCCACAGCCAAACACGTCCCCTGCAATACACTACCAAGTGTTTCAGATCCCATAACCAGGACCTGACACAACATGGGCACAAGATATTACCAGTACTACATCTCACCTGTATGATGTCAGGCTGGTATTGATAACATATCATGCAGTACAGTCTGCTTCCCATAGGAAATGTAATATGTGGAAGCCATGGTTTTGTGAAAAGAAGAAGGGTTTAAATGAATTAGTGGGCCCTAATGAAGTCAATGGACAGAGAAAAGCAAAATGGAGGAACACAAGCATGGATGATCATTTCTGATATACAAAAGGCCTTTGACACAATCAAATAGGATTTCTTCTGAGAGATACTAGAAAGACCAGTTTAGGAAATTTAAAGGACTGATAATGGCAATTTATAATACACCAAAAATAGAGATAATGTTGAATGGAGGAGTTTCCGGGACACTAGAAGTCAGAATGGGGACTAGGTAGGGGTGCCTCTCTCCACAGGGATCTTCACTCTACTTAAAAAAGAGCTGTTAATTAAAGTGAAGAAAATGGTAGTACAACTGAGAGAAGAACAGGAGTACAGTCAGGGTAACTAATGAGCAGAGACAACTACATGCTTATGCCAGAGAATGCTGAGATAGGCCTAAAGGAAATAATGCCAGTTTCTGCAAGGTTTGAAAAGTCTTCAGGGCTTAGATGCAAAAAATGAATGGGTGGTTAGGATAGGGGAGGGAATATAAAAGGAGGAGTGGGAGACATTCAGAAGTGGAAATACCCCAAATATTTGAGAGAATATGTATAACACACATTAAGTAATACAAAATCAATGAATTACAAGAGGAAAGAGAAGATACAGAAGATACTGCATATGGGTGAATATAGAATATACATAAAACTCGGTGGCATCAATGTAATTTGAATGATAATTTTCTCAGTTATACCACATGTACTAAGAAACTTGATGTTGGACTAGTAGACACCAAATTAAGGCACTTTAAAGCAGTTTTTAGCAGGTGTGTGCGGGTTTGCATGGAGCTAAGCACTGCTAACTTCCGGTTAAGGTGTCTTGCACTCAGTTGGCTTCTATATTGCTTAACCTGTGTAGGCAGTGCTTACCCACACGCAAACCTGCTTACAACTGATCAAAAGTGCCTTAATCACTCTGTATCCGATGGGCTATGTTCTGCCCAGCAACAAAGTAAACAGCTCTTGCAAGGCTCGAACCCAAGACCCTGCACCCCATAGCAAGGTGATGCACCACTAAGCCATGCCAGATACAAACAAATCTGATGTTGTCAGAAACATATCATCCAGTCCAGTCATGCAACAGTACAGAGAATGTATACAAACATCTAGATGTATGTCTGTGTAAATATATTAATATCTAAACAGATACAGCATATATATATATGTAGATATATATATTTCTGAAACTATATACATATATATCAATATATATGAACATATATACATGCAAATGCTTACATCTACACATATATGTGTCTACACATCTATGTCTACATATGCACAGCAAGTTACATATGTGTACGCAGATATATAGCTATGTAGGTATATACGGACATAGTTATATATATGTTAGCAGATGTATATATCTATATATATATATATATATATATATATATATATATATATATATATATATATATATAGGTATACATGGCCATACATCTGTAGATAGCAATGGCAGATTAACAAACACACATATGTCCTCATGCACCGTTAATGGGGTTGATAGGCCCCACACATTATACACCTTGTACAAATAGGCATCACCCCACAGCCAAACACGTCCGCCCTGCAATACACTACCAAGTGTTTCAGATCCCATAACCAGGACCTGACACAACATGGGCACAAGATATTACCAGTACTACATCTCACCTGTATGATGTCAGGCTGGTATTGGTAACATATCATGCAGTACAGTCTGCTTCCCATAGGAAATGTAATATGTGGAAGCCATGGTTTTGTGAAAAGAAGAAGGGTTTAAATGAATTAGTGGGCCCTAATGAAGTCAATGGACAGAGAAAAGCAAAATGGAGGAACACAAGCATGGATGATGATTTCTGATATACAAAAGGCCTTTGACACAATCAAATAGGATTTCTTCTGAGAGATACTAGAAAGAAAGACCAGTTTAGGAAATTTAAAGGACTGATAATGGCAATTTATAATACACCAAAAATAGAGATAATGTTAAATGGAGGAGTTTCCGGGACACTAGAAGTCAGAATGGGGACTAGGTAGGGGTGCCTCTCTCCACAGGGATCTTCACTCTACTTAAAAAAGAGCTGTTAATTAAAGTGAAGAAAATGGTAGTACAACTGAGAGAAGAACAGGAGTGCAGTCAGGTTAACTAATGAGCAGAGACAACTACATGCTTATGCCAGAGAATGCTGAGATGGGCCTAAAGGAAATAATGCCAGTTTCTGCAAGGTTTGAAAAGTCTTCAGGGCTTAGATACAAAAAATGAATGGGTGGTTAGGATAGGGGAGGGAATATAAAAGGAGGAGTGGGAGACATTCAGAAGTGGAAATACCCCAAATATTTGAGAGAATATGTATAACACACATTAAGTAATACAAAATCAATGAATTACAACAGGAAAGAGAAGATGCAGAAGATACTGCATATGGGTGAATATAGAATATACATAAAACTCGGTGGCATCAACGTAATTTGAATGATAATTTTCTCAATTATACCACATGTACTAAGAAACTTGATGTTGGACTAGTAGACACCAAATTAAGGCACTTTGAAGCAGTTTTAAGCAGGTGTGTGCGGGTTTGCATGGAGCTAAGCACTGCTAACTTCCGGTTAAGGTGTCTTGCACTCAGTTGGCTTCTATATTGCTTAACCTGTGTAGGCAGTGCTTACCCACACGCAAACCTGCTTACAACTGATCAAAAGTGCCTTAATCACTCTGTATCCGATGGGCTATGTTCTGCCCAGCAACAAAGTAAACAGCTCTTGCAAGGCTCGAACCCAAGACCCTGCACCCCATAGCAAGGTGATGCACCACTAAGCCATGCCAGATACAAACAAATCTGATGCTGTCAGAAACATATCATCCAGTCCAGTCATGCAACAGTACAGAGAATGTATACAAACATCTAGATGTGTGTTTGTGTAAATATATTAATATCTAAACAGATACAACATACCTACATATGTAGATATATATATTTCTGAAACTATATACATATATATCAATATATATGAACATATATACATGCAAATGCCTACATCTACACATATATGTGTCTACACATCTATGTCTACATATGCACAGCAAGTTACATATGTGTACGCAGATATATAGCTATGTAGGTATATACGGACATAGTTATATATATGTTAGCAGATGTATATATATATATATATATATATATATATATATATATATATATATATATATATAGGTATACATGGCCATACATCTGTAGATAGCAATGGCAGATTAACAAACACACATATGTCCTCATGCACCGTTAATGGGGTTGATAGGCCTCACACATTATACACCTTGTACAAATAGGCATCACCTCACAGCCAAACACGTCCACCCTGCAATACACTACCAAGTGTTGCAGATCCCATAACCAGGACCTGACACAACATGGGCACAAGATATTACCAGTACTACATGTCACCTGTATGATGTCAGGCTGGTATTGGTAACATATAATGCAGTACAGTCTGCTTCCCATAGGAAATGTAATATGTGGAAGCCATCAACATCCCCAGGATACAGATACACAGACACAGATATGCAGATACAGATATACATATTTATGTATATATATATATATATATATATATATATATATATATCTACATGTGACTACACATACACACGCAGTTATATGTACAGTAAGATACATAAGTAGAAGGTGCACACACAGCCACTATGCCTACAGTTAACCCCTGAATGACTGGACACTGTATGGGCCACCCATACAAATGACAATTGTTGCCTGCAACATATACCCACAGAGAGGTCATAGGAAAAACACCACACACAAGTTTGCAGACATGCACACCTTTAATCGTGTACTATTACAGTTCTATATGCCATGTCATGGAGTTTTTCAGACACTGACAACTATATAAACAGTGTAATGCAACTGTGAAACAGTTACACTAATACAGTGGTCTGGAAAGGTTCACAACTGTTGCTGTCCAGGCCAAGCCCTTCAAATTGTACAATAGTGAAGACAAACTGGGCCATGGAATACCAAACAATCAACAGTATGTAATGCAGGTGTATAGTTCAGCAGCCTCTCGCTACACTCTGTACAAATTAAGTAGGTGGTAAAGACGTCATGTGACCACATGTGTTGTAACTGCTACATAACAAGTCATAACAAGCACACCGACAAACAGAACAGGCTGTATGGCAAGGGGCAGTAGGCTTGCATTAACCCAATTCATGTAAGTAATGTAAATATAGGTGAAGTATATGGTACTGTTCATCCAGATACCTTAAGGCAACTCACCACTGATACCCCTATATTTTGTAACAGCCTAGGTCATTAATGGTGCTCCCCCTCTAGATTCAGTAATACAGGACCATATACCACTGTTACATACACTGGCCTCTGGAGTGCATAAGGGCACACATGTATTGTGTAGGTGACGCCCACACACACATGGCCCCAGCCCCACCATATGTGTGAGGGATACAACAGCAGTGAAGTGATGGCAGCAATGGCTGTGTGATATACTCACAGCCCACTACAGAACAACCACTGACAGCATGACATATGTGAAAAGCTTGGTATGTAGGTGGAGGACAGAGGCTGGAACACAGGCATATATGTGGAAAACTGTTGCCATACACTACGCAAGGTGCTGGTGTTACAGGATAGTCTGCAATATACCCTCAGTCAGAGAACTGAGGTTAGAAATTGAAATTGATGCAGCCATGTACTGATAACACTCAACACACACACTGCCAGTGTAATATCTGAAACAGGACTTATGTGGTGGACAGACAAGACATGATAGGCATAGCTCTGGTCAGCAAGAGGATAGACCCACAGTTGTGAGCTATGCAGACAGACTGCATTCCAAGGTAAACTAGTATGTACACACACACCCTGTAACACCAGTACTATACAAAGCATAACACAACTCTACTTGCAGTCTGTCTGTAGTTCCTGATTCTCCTACAAATATGTGGCTGCCCTGAGTGTGCCAGTTCTCCTGTAAGAGGTATTGCTACCTGCTGTCGGTAGCACTGATGGCCACACACAGGAAGGATGTCCATTACACAGGAAATGTAAAGGGACCACACCCACATGATGTAGGGATTTATAGTGGGTGGTTGCCATGACAGTGGTAATTGGGAGTACTACACATGTGCATATGGCTATCTGGATAAGTATATGTACATATATTTCCACCATATGTCCTGGACATGGAGTGTAGCCCTACCCCAGACCCTATGGTCCCAATGTCATAGTTGAAGTGAATGTCAGGTATGTATAGCAGGTATACTAGTAGACTATTGATACTGTCATTGGGATTGTCTTCACAGACATGGTGTGTGGGGGAGGTCACATCTGCTTATAACATGTGTGCCATTGGCTACTGACAGACATCCTAAGGACATTGTACTGTACCGCTGTTAGCACGTAATACCCCCATGGACTGCAGCAGAGATATTGGCTAATATATGTGGAAAGTCTGACACATTCTGTACAGTTCAGAGGTATACACATAAGCCCTTAGTGCAAAACATGTGTACCATGCCTGACAATATGGATGTAGACATCCATGTAGAAGGGTATAACACATAACGACTGGTATTCATTTGCCACCATATGTTATGCATTCACACACCCCTGTCTGGCCTGACACATAAGTACTGCTGGTACAAGGGTGCCAGGGCCCCATACTACCCACTAGATATTGACATACATCTACACAGCATCCCACTGCTCTGTCTGACATACATGACTGTTAAGGGAGGCCTGGCAGCAGTACATCTGGCAAGTATCTGCACATGACATCTCACTGGTAAGTACACTAAGCTGCTAGGCATGTAACAATGCACTGTGCAGGCTGCAGGCAGACTGGCTCAACACTGGCCTAAATCTCCTATGGGGGAATGCACATGTACCTACATATAAAGCAGGCTCAACAGGCATGTCACTGCAAAGGGTAAGATACACCTGTGTGAAAGTGCATAACCACAATCAATGTGAACACAGCCACAGCCACATATGGTTAGCTAGCATAATGTTACAGTATATGGGCTATCTGTTCTACACCATCCTCATATGTAACACTCACTGACAAAGCCTACATATACTGGGCTGCTACACAGTTTGGTCTGATGGCTGTCTGTGGTATGGAACAAGTGTGTGTATGGCCCTACAAACATATACGCCAATACAGTACCATACAGTGGAGTGGCATGTAACATCAGATAGGAGGGGAACCAGAACAATGACATCTACCACAGTCTGTACACAGGCTAAAGTACATATTAACAATACACACACTGTTGACATTCACCATAAGTACACAGACCTCAGTACAGTACAAACATCCACAGAATGTCTAGGGTATGTCATGAAATATAACCCCTACTGTACATAACATGTGTAGCAGTCGGATATATCACTGGCTTGTTATCAGATATACTGACACTAATTATGCTGTACAGCGCATATGCACCACTTCATGCATGACATATGTACAAAGGTTGACAGAGGTGTGGCTGGAAGCACATACACAGAGCCAATATTGACATGTTGCTGTGATAACTGCATACATTTACTGTTGTAACAGGGTCTGTTGCACATATGTCGTATGAGGGATATGACGTCAGTGACTATCATGGCTTTCACCATCTACAAGCTGCAATCCTCACACTACCTTCTGCAGTCCACAGATAGATGTTCTGTGGGTAACACATGAAACCAAAGACACAACATTGCCCAGTCTGCAGATGACCCTGCAGATGGGGATTCCTCATAAACATGGAACTGACATGGCAGGTATTGAGACATGTACGACAGCCATATCCACCCAAACACTGTTAAAGCAACATTACTCCAAATGCAGTATAGCTGCACTTACAGTCTGTAGTCAGGTCAGGCACACCCCCTCCTGTTTGTTGCCCTCTTTCCACAGTGTATGTTGTTAGAGGTAAACTCCAATCCATCTGAGATGCTGTTTGCCAAATGACAGATCTAGTTCCTGCTCACAGTGGATGAAAAGAGCCAACACCACCATGATGTTCCTAGATATTGGAGTGTTTTTCCATGCAATTGGCTAAGGGAATGTTACCACAGCTGTTTCACATGCAATCAGCTAGGGGAGGGCTGCAATTCATGCAGAGGCCATCAGCTGATCATGAGCATCACATAAAATACACATGCTGCTGCCTAAGCAAAGCAGGTTTAGGTTTCCACATCCACCAGAGAGGGGGTGGGAGAGGCAGACAGAGGCAAAGACATGTCAGGGAGGGGTGGGAGAGTAAAACTGAAGCATGTTTGTGTCACACACCTACCAGCACAGGGTATCAAACCCCTGACAACTATGTAGTGCTATCACAGTTCAATGCAGTTATTGGATGCACCACATGGGTTACCTGTTGTGGAGCACTCAGAACATATATGTGATGGTGAGTGACATCTGCAACAGGGATACAGTAGCTATATGGTAGGTGATGTACACATGCCTGTCTGCATGAACAAGTGCCAGCATCAACACAGCTACACTCTCACAGGGACACACACACATTGACACACTTGGCAGGGCCAGGAGTACAACTCATCAGTAGTGGGATTGCCACAACACATCACTGTGCAGGTATCACATGCACCACATGGGTCATACAGGGGTTGTATGGGCAAAGGGTATGGGGAGGTGTCTGACATCAGACAGAATACTGCAGTATGCCCATGGGGCTTGTAGGAAGTGTGGATGTGAACATACGCACCATACAACACACACACAAACACACAGGGTGCCAGTATTGACATCCATGGGTCCATGTCTGCACGGGTGTGTGGTGGTCGACTGTGCCAGATGGCTGTACAAGGCTCAGCGATGGGTGTACCTTGGCATCAGGCTACATGATGATGGTCTGCATTGTGGCTCAGGGCTGTAGTGTCTGCATTTGCCCACACAGGTGGGTATTGTATCCCCCATCCAGTCACTGGGTGACTATTGTGTGTGGTCAATGCCGTGCATCACTTGCCATGTATCTGTTCCTTAGTCCATGGCATCTGGGATGTGCACACCTCCCACATGCATGTACAGTGACATGTGGAACTGTACCTGGGGTGTTTGGCCCATGTTGTGAACACAGATTATCATCAGATGTGCCAGTCTTGCCCACCTGTGGCGGGAACTGGAAATGGCCAGCAGGTTTACCCTGCACCTACATTGAGAGCATGCTAACAGCATTCTCTGGTGACAGTAGCATCTGTCCATACAGGGCATGTTGTCAGGCATGGTATGTCCATTGTAGGTCACATGTGATGGCACATGTGATGCAGGTGTCCATTGGGGAACATGGGTGAGGTGCACTGTCTGCACGTATGTGCATATTGGACAGATGGACAGGGGGACATGCCCTCTGTAACCCACTGCTATCACTCCATAGTTACTATCAGTGGCTAATATGCAATGTACTATCCACATATTGGCTGTTGCCTAGGAATGTGTGTGTGTATGAGACCTGGGTTGAGAGTGTGCTCTGGGTAATACTGGGGTTGCTAACTGTGATTGCCTGGCCTTGATGTCACATGTATGGGTATGGCTTTGCACCCCAGCCTCTCAGCCATTTCACATCTTTGATCCCTATACAGTGGACATTGTGATACATAGTAGGGTCACTATATACAAAACCCGCTCCACATTGGCCAAATGTGTCACATACTCAGAACCACCTCTACACAGGATACAAGTTGCAAACACATGTACACACCTACCTAACTAGTTTATTACACTACAGCACTACACAGTTATAGTATGCACCATTAACATTACTGGAGTACTCCTTCCCCAGTGGTGTATTTCACAATGAATGACATCAGCAGGATTGCCAAAGTAGGACATTTGAAATTTACTGTGTGTGACTAGCCTAAAATGCATTGCTCCTTACACAGACAGTGACACATACACAAAACATCCAGAACTGACATATGTGGTCATAGAACCCCTAACAGAGGTCTATATTACACAACAGCATGGAGTTGTTATAGGACACACCATGGAGGTTACTAGAGTGCTCCTTCCCCAAAGGTGTATTTCACAATGAATGACATCAGCAGGATTGCCAAAGTAGGGCATTTGAAATGTACTGCGTGTGACTAGCTTAAAATGCATTGCTCCCTACACACACACACACACACACACACACACACACACACACATACACACACACACAAAACATTCACGACCAACATGTGTGGGTACAGAACCCCTAACAAGGGGTCTATATCACACTACAGCATGGAGCTGTCATAGGACATACCACAGGGATTACTAGCGAACTCCTTCCCCAATCAATAACATCAGCAGGATTGCCAAAGTAGGGCATTTGAAATGTGCTGTGTGCAACCAGTCTAAAATGTATTGTTCCCTACACAGACAGTAACACGCACACAAAACATCCACAACCAAAATGTGTGGGTACAGAACTCCTAACAGAAATCTATATCACACAACAGCATAGAGCTGTTATAGGATGCACCACAGGGATTACTGTGGAACTCCTTCCCCAAAGGTGTATTTCACAATGAATGACATCAGCAAGATTGCCAAAGTAGGGCATTTGAAATGCACTCTGTGTGAATAGCCTAAAATGCATTGCTCCCTACACAGACAGTGACACACACACAAGACATCCACAACCGACATATGTGGGTATAGAACCCCTAACAGGGGTCTACATCACAGTACAGCATGGAGCTGTTATACGACACACCACGGGGATTAGTAGAGATCAGCTTCCCCAAAGATGTATTTCACAATGAATGACATCAGCATGATTGCCTAAGTAGGGCATTTGAAATGTACTGTGTGTGACTAGCCTAAAATGCATTGCTCCCTACACAGACAGTGACACACACAAAACATCCAGAACTGCCATGGGTGGGGATGGAACCCTACCACAGCTCTAACTCACACTACAGCAGTACACTGTTTCAGGATGTGCTACAGAGATTACTGGGCTGCAACATTCCCAGAGGTGTATTTCTAGGTGGGTGACATCAGCAGCATTGCCAAAGGTGGGTATATGAATTGTAAGTACCCTAATAAGCATTGCTCTCTACACAGTCAGATGGACACGCACATTCACAGTTGCCAAGTCTGGGGTCTGACCTCCTACCTAACATCTTTATCACACTACAACAGTATGCAGTCAAAGGATGCGCTGTAGAGATTACTGAACTGCAATATTCCCAGAGGTGTATTTCTAGATGGGTGACATCAGCAGCTTTGCCAAAGTTGAAAATATGAATTGTAAGGAGTGTGAGTAGCCTAAAAAGCATTGTTCTCAACACAATCAAAGACAGACACGCACACTCACCAGGTCTGGAGTTAGAATTCCAACCTATCTAGTTTATCACACTACAGCAGTACGTAGTTACAGGACACACCACAGAGATTACTGGGCTACAACTCTCCCAAAGGTGTATTTCACATTGGATGACCTCAGCAGGCTTGTCATAGTAGTGCTATGGGGAGGGCAGTGTGTGCATGGGCCATAACCCATTCATCTAGGGATGACACCCCACATGTGGCCACACAAGGGGTCTTTTGTCACAGGTTTGTGTATACAGCTACTAGATGACTACTTCCTTGTACAATCATGTTGTACAGCTGGCACATGCACCACATAGTCTGTGGTGCTGACAGGTACTGGTCGCTAGTATCTGCAGTGAGTGACATCTGCACCTCATGTGTTTGGGGCCCTTTGGCTGTGTGCTGGGTGGGACAGGCCTGGATGGCTCCTTGTCATGGTCACCCTCTTCCACAAATGTATGTCCATCTACCTTTGGCTTATTATAGTGTGTTGTCCTTACATATATGTCTGTATTCCTATCCACTGTGTGTGCAAGGCATGAGTGGTGCATACTGACAAGTGTCTGCACTAACAACTGCAACTGCCAGATATGTCTGGTCCACTGGTGTTTGCAGACATGGCCTTCATGTGTTTAAGTGCATAAGCTTGCCCAGTATGACCTTTCAGTTTGTTGTTGACTGACATTGCCTTCATTTCTCGAAGTGTGTGAGCATGCCAAGTATGGCCGTCTGTATTGCATGTGTGGATCATGTCCAGGTAGTTTGTACTGCAGTGCTGACCTTTGTGTTGTACACCGACAGGTAGCATGCTGTGTCTGCAGGGTAGTCATCGATCATTTGGCATTGACTGTTGCTACATTTCAGCATAGCAGGGGGGAACACCTGACTATTTCTAAATTTATAGACAGGATTGGGGGAGGGGCACACCTGACTGTTACTATATGTCTACGTAGGATAGGGGGCACACCTGACACTTGTACACATTTGCTAGGACTGTACTGGTATGTCAGGTACTCCATTTCAGTCTGTAGTCTTACCTATCATGCTGGCTAGAGGCATACCACTGTACTACAGTACTTAGCTTTTAATTACCTACATATTAGTTTCTAACTTCCTAGCCTAAACAACTGACATCCCACTGCCTGGCTTGCTGTAGTCTGTCTGTGTAGGGCTGGGGGGGGGAGGTTACCCATAGCCCTCATTCAGAGGCCATAGTACAGCATTTGTTTGTGTTTATTTACACATGTCCTGCTGGCTGTGATTTTTGTTGGGTATGTGACCCTGATCCTGACTGGCATGTGTGAGTCACTTGCCTTGTGGGTGTCCTAGTATTGAGGGTGGTGCTGCAGGGCTGCCTATGTCAGATACACATAGTACACTCCATACACATGGGTAGGCACAGGTAGTGTAATGTTTGGCATCCCTTTTACTGTATGTGAGAGTCAGAGAGAGGTGTTATTCCCTGGCTCCCTCCCATGTTAGTGTATGTACTATGCGTTGCCTCTTTGCCAGGGCCAGGGCATACTGGGCACACCTCCTTTTGCCTACTGGGGCAGGCTCAGGTTATTCCTCCTTCGAGTCACTCTGTGCCTGTGCAGGCTTTGGCAATGGTGGGGGCCTGTGTGTCCCTGCCCCATGCTGTTCCTGCTGCAGCTGTTTCCACAAGATCATATTGTGTAGCATGGCACATACAAGGACAATTTGGGTACATGTAGTTGGTGAGTACTGCAAGGCTCCACCGGATGTGTCCAGGCACCGGAACCGTGACTTCAGCATCCCAAACACATGCTCTATTATGATTCTTGTTTGTGCGTGTGCCTCATTATGGAGTTTGTTTGTGTGTGTGTGTGTGTGTGTGTGTGTGTGTGTGTGTGTGTGTGTGTGTGTGTGTGTGTGTGTGCATTTCTGATGGGTGTCATCAGCCATGGCTCCAGTGTGTATCCAGCATCTCCCACTAGGTAACCATGTGGGATGCTCCCACTGGCAAATCTCTGGTACAGCTGCATCAGATGCCAGATGTGGGAATCGTGATAGCTTCCAGGGCAGCCAGCACACACGTTCAGTATTATGCCCTGGGCATTGCACATGACCTGGCAGTTAATGGAGAGGAAGCCCCTGCGGTTGTTGTAGACCTTGCCCTGCTCACCATCTGGTGATTTGATGCATATGTATGTGCAGTCTATTACACCCACTATCTCAGGGTATTCTGCTATTTGGTGGAAGAGATGCATATTGTTGGCCAATGCCTCATGGGTGATGGGGAAATATACGTGCTCATGGACATGTGCTGACATGGCATCCAGGAACTGGTGGAGTAGCCTGGATGCTGATGCCTGTGAAATCCTCATCATATTCCCAGTTGGCCTTTGGAAGGTACCTGTAGCTAGTATTCTTAGGCCTACACATACGTTGGTGTCCACTGGGATGGGTTCCCCTCTGTTAGTTCTGTGTGTGAGGCATAGCTGGCACAGCTCAACAATTTGCTGTAGGAGGTCTCTGTCCACCCTATAGCGCTCCACTATCTCCAGCTTATGTAGCCCTTGGTAGGTTAGCCTGTGCCTGTACACTCTTCCCCGTCTCCTTACTGTGGATTGGTCAGCAGCATTCACATCCTTACCACCCTCAGCCTCTTCCACAAGTTGTATGATAGCTATTGCAGCCCCTAACATTTTGCTGTTGTGTGTTAAAAGTTCCCCGCTTGTTTACACCAGTGGTGTAGAGTGTGGGAAAAACCAGAGGGGTAGGTGTTTGCATTGTTTATAGTAGTGTTCTGGGCTGGGTTGGTCTGCTGCCTGTGTAATTGGCTTGTTCTGATACGTTTCACCTGGCAGCTAAGCTAGTACTAATTGATTGCCTTCCTACTGCTGTTTTCACTTTCCATTGCTCTTCTGTTTAAGCCCAGGGGTGCGCCACACAATTAGAGTACTCAAATGTGCACACTGCTGCTATCTGCCGGTTTAACTTCCTTTTTCTTCCTGTAAAACTCGATGTGAGGTGCTCACACCCACTTACACTTTGTCAAGAGTGCTAGGCAGGTTTAGACACACCCCTTAGTTTAGCTGTGCTATGCTAGGAGCAAACCCGAGCCGCAGGGCTCCAATCCTCTTACAGTATGCCTGACACACCCACCCATGATGTTACCTACCTCCTAGTCTTGCAGTCAACTATTCATACTCTTACACTGTTGGGATCTGCCTCATATGCTGGGGAAAACAGGGATTCACTATCCTTCCCCTCATTTGCATAGGATCTCCTGCTAATGCATAGTTACATGTGTCACACTGGGCCTCCCCCCTTAGCAACCACTATTCACTGGCCATGTTGTCTTTTGCCTGCCATTGACTTGCATGGCAAAATATAGATTTTAGTCAGAATGCTTGTTTTAGGTTTATTTTCTTATTTTCCCACTGATCCCGTTTGCGTGCTGCTGCCCTATGCTTAAACAGCCAAGATTGGCGGAAATAAAATAAACATTTATTTTTTTACTTTTTGTATTGTTTGCAATGCCAATGGCCTTATACTTGGCCATTGGTGTGCTTCTTCAATTATATGCAGCCTTTATTTGGAGATGTCATGTCTCCGTTTTGGATTTTGCAGAACTGTACTTGGTTACTAACCGAGTACATTTCTGCAGATTATGCTAGTCCTGCATGGCCTGATTCCAGCTTCCTGGATAGCAGATTTACCTCATTTGCATGGTTAACTGTACTTGGTTACTAACCGAGTACATTTCTGCAGATTATGCTAGTCCTGCATGGCCTGATTCCAGCTTCCTGGATAGCAGATTTACCTCATTTGCATGGTTTTCACCTGCAAATGGGATAATTTGCATACAGGGGCTGGAAACGTGCAGGACTAGTGCAAGAGCACTCATGCACATCAAACGGGCACATACGTGGATTGCTCGGCCACCATATTGCCAACATTACCTCTTACACTAATCATGCATGCCATGCAGGGCTTGCTGAATCCGGGGTGTCACTACATGACGCACAAGGCAGGCATGAAACCTATGTTCTGAAGAGTGTACCTAGGCATAATAGGTAATAGAGAGAAGGTTTGTAAGTCTGGTAAAAGGATATATGAGAAAGAGGGACAAACTCCTGGGAGTTTCATGTAAAGTCTAAGGAATGAAGGAGGGTTTGCAGGAAACCAGAAATGTGAGAGCTAAGGCAAATGGCAATATAAGTGCAATAGCCAGAAATTGGAAAACAAGTGGTAAATGCTAGAAGGAAGAGCAGGATAGAAGATTTCTAGACATTTTAAGGAGAAGTATAAAGCTGAAGAAAATGAGAGGGGGAGAAGGGAAAATGGATATAGGTAATGAGCTACCACTAGTCAAAAGGGGACTAGGAGTAGGATGGAAATAACTAGAATAGTAATGAGAAGCAGAGAACCTCTGGTATAAAATAAAAAAGTGCACAATGCAAAAGAATTGCACTGTGTATGATTGTGAATGAATATGAAAAACAAAGAAAAAAAAAATAATGCTGGTATGATATCTGGCTTTATTTCATATAGAATGGGTATTAAGGAATTTAAAAGATAGGAAACAGAGTGAGATAGGAAAGCTTTTGTGGAAAAAGTATGAAAGTCCTGAAAATAATAGAAATGGATAAGGAAAATATAGTAGGTGAAAGGGATATAGGTGAGAAAACAAATATGGGTACTTTTCTAGAAAAAAATGGTGCAGTTATATGTGTAAGTGATGGAAAACTATTATCATCTAGATCCTGATTATGTGTCTTCTGAAAATGCACAGCAACTGGATTAGAAAGAGAAACATTTTTAATGATCCTTATATGTTACTGTAGTTTCTTTATAACCTGGTGTAGTGCCTGTCCTCTGTAATACATATTACAAGGGCATTTTAATCCATGAACAACTTCTTTTGATAACTAAATCCATGTAAAAGAAACATGCTTGCTATTGGTAACATATCAGAGCACCAGAAAAACAGAGAGTGTCTTCGTGTATATATCCAGGAAGTTTTATGCAGGTGCAGACACGTCATACTATGTCTACTACCATAATAATGATATCCTTCACAAGTATGCTGACTTCTTCACAGGCTTAGGAAATTTATGAGTTGAATAAAATGCATAAATAAATACTTATAGCAGTGACTGAAACTCCAAGAAAAATACCAGCAGCTTTCATAAATAGAACTAAGCAGGAAATGAAACAAATGAATAGTTCAAGCATTGTTAAGCCACAGAGTTAACAGAATGGGTTAATAGTATGGTTTATGTTCTAAAGCAAGACAAAAATCTACATTTGCATTGATCTATAAAAACTTAATAAAAGTGATTAAAAGAGGATATTCATTGCTTACAGTGGAAGAAATGATCTTAGCAATGCCAACATTTCTTTTCAGGACTAAATGCAATCCACAGATTCTGGCAGATAAAAGTGGATATCAATATTTAATACACAATTAGGAAGATACAATCGCCTCAGATTTCTGTTCAGTGTTTCATCAGCAGTGTAAGTGTTCTAAAGTATTGTTGCATAGTTAATTAGAGGACTGGAAACTGTTGTAAACATATTCAATGGCCACAAGCTTTAGGATGTAGGAGGGGGTTTAATGGTTGCCTAGGTCAATGCCTTAGAAGATCAGAAGAAATTGTTCTGGTATCTGGAAGGTATTGGTCCCAGTCTGAAATATTTAGTTTAGACTAAAGAATATATCCAGTATAGGAACATGGTAGAGTAAAGCTATAAGTCTCAAAGACAGGTCTTACTAATTATTTTCTTGGCAAGGTGTTTGTTCTTTTAAGAATGTACAATATGATATGAAGTAGGTCTTGTTTAGAAAGTAAAATGCTTCTACAGATAGAGAACAGTAATAATTAATTATACGGGCTAAAGTTGTTATTCTAGTGTGCTCAACACCTTCTGTTTGTTTATATATTGACTTATAAAAATCCATCCATCTTTTTTGATCAAGTTAACCCTATTAGGCTGGTGTCTCTTTCTTGCTGATGCATAAGTTAGTATTTACACTGTCCAAGGGAAATGTGCCCAATATACCAGGAGATTCCACAACACTATGCCACATCCATCTAAGCTACCACCAAGTCAGCCAGATGGAGCTAGCTTTTAATCTTTCATCCGAAAGAAAGCACAATCAGGGGTATAGTACCCCATAATGCTACACTGCAGTCAGTATTGGAAAATGGACTCCAAGTTCCTGGTGTAGGAACGGAACCCACAGCCTTTTGATCTTACAGCACCAAAGACAAGCTTGTGATTTGTTGAGCCATTGATACTAACAACATAGCCATGACTCCATTTTATAGATTATCTACAGGTAATCATACTTAAAACATATTTATGGCTGTTTAGCTTACTTATGAATGGATATGCTAGCTAACATCTTATATATATAACCAGTCTGCATTTATTAAAGCCCATTACAAGCAGCGGGTGTTTAGAATCTTTGAATAATAGGTCAGTTGTGCTACCATAACCATATATGAGCATTATTTGGCCAATTATATTTTACTTTACTGTTAGTGTGAAATTTCATAAAAATTGACTGCTTAATTTAGATATATCACTTAACAGCTGAAATAGATCCACTTTTACACTGTTTTTTATGCTGCTATATTGATTTGTAACAGTATCCTAAATCTTCTGCACTTAATTATCTTTTTTCACTCCTGTCGAACTAAGGTGTCCTTATTTTGGGTGAAGCATACAATATCCGACATCCTTTTACAGGAGGAGGAATGAGTGTAATTCTAAATGACATCAAAATATGGAGAGAATTATTGCAAGAAATTCCAGATTTATATGATAATGAAAAAATCTTTCAGGTATGCTATCCCATGCACGCTTTCTGTGTATTTATCAAATGCTTGTACTTTTATCTTCTATATTTGCTATAACTTGTTGGCTGATCTTTTTCGTTAACAAAACCTGCATTTTTTTTCATTTTGAGATCCATGTTCCGAAATGGGTTAGAGTGACCTCTACACTGTGGGCACCATAAAGTCTTTCTAGTTGTCTGTGGCATATGAGAAAACAGCAGTGGCATTATGGAACATCAATCTTGATTCTTGTCTTAGCATGATTGGGCTAGTAAAGATTATTCTGTAAGATGGCTCAGAAATAAATCATTTATCAGTCATTTCTCTGCTAATAAACATGGCAACAATACTTGCTAAAACAGGGATAGTTCTAGAACTATATTACATCTGAAATGACAGCTCTCCATGTGCATTAATAGAAGTCTCTTACATGCAAGTTTTATAGAAGCATGTTAGATGTACTTTAAAAGAGGGGCCTTCTAATTGCATATAGTACTAATATTTATGACATCATCCATCAGAGAACTTGGTGACACAATGGTGCACCTATTGTTCTTGAACTTATTTTGTGTTTTCATGAACAGACCACAAAACATAGCCAAATGTAATTTTATAACAGCATGTTAAAATTCTTTTTGAATAGTGTCAGGAAATTTTCTAGTGATAAAACTAAAAACATTTCAATCCTGCCCACCTTACCCCCACCAGTGACATGATATCTGATTTCTGTAGAACAATAATATTTATTTGACATTTGTTAACTGGGAAATATGAATGAATACTATAAAAGAAACATAAACTTCCATGGATTTAACAAGTAAATCGAAAGACAAATACATTACAAATAATAAAACTAAACTGGAACCAGTAAACATGAAAAAAAAACAATAGTTAAGGAATAAAAAAATGATGGGAGTGAATAAATGGAGTAGTTATGGACCAGTGACTTTCCAGAATGCAAAACTGCTATTTTCATAACTGCAGGCACCTCTGTAGAAAGAAAAGGTTGAAATGTTTCAGTTTTGCAAAGGATGAGCAATGTTAAAATTTTGGTAGTCTTAAGAAACATATCCGGAAGAGCTGTTTATTTCAACATGTAAAAAGGTAGCTCATCTTCCTGGCTGATACTAAGCCTGATGATTCAGATGGTATATCAAATGAGGATATAAGACGTCTTGCTTTTAAATTAGTAGATCACTTTTGCAATGTTTTCCATAATTTGTTAGCCACAGGAAAGTCCCTTCTATATGGAAGACAGCATAGTCAATGCTTTTTTATAAGAGTAAATATTGGAATGACTCGACAGAAAATTATCATCCCATCAATCTCTTGAGTAACATAAGCTTATTGAGACCCTACCCCAGACCTTCTTGATAGTAATCTGGCAAATTTAAAAATCACTGATTCCCATCAACATGGATTTATAAAGAGAAAATTTACTATGACCACCCATTATTTCTGTGATGATGTTATTAGGGCACTGTTGCCATATCTTTTTCTGGATGGTGTTTTCCTGCAGAAGTTGAAAGATTCTGAGTTACTGAATCATCAAATCTTGAAACAGAACCTTTTTCATTTCAGGGATAAATTATGTATTATATATCAGATCAAAAACTGTCTGTACAAAGATTCAGCAACAGTGAGTCCAATTCTGTTCAACTATATCTTCTGGACATGCAAATCCTTTGATGAATGTAGTACACAAAATGTACAGATGACATTAATCTAGGATGCATAGCAAATTTATAACACTCATAACTTTATTCAGAAAATAAATGTCTGCTAGTTATTCACAGGCAGATGCCAATAAAGCATAATTTGATATCTCAAAAAGCAAAACCCTGCATTTAGGGTCAATGAATCCTAGTCCGGAGTATATCCATAAACAATACAGTCTAGTTGCTATTGAAATATACACTGAGCTGTGCTACTTGTAGAAGACAAGCTGAAAATGGGTAAACATGCTATAACCAGCACCATCAAGGGAAAATGACGGACCTGCACTTCACTTCTTCAATTTCTACCACTGTGATATCCTAAATTCTATTTTTAAAAGTTGTATAAGGATGCATCTTGAGGATCGTACTTCATTACAATCGCACTTTAGTTTCTAACATCTGAACAACTAATATAGTTTAATGTTATTTCATCATTTGTTTATAAAACCCTGCCCCAGTGGCATAGGAGGATAAAACCCTGACTATAGCTCAGACAACTCATGTTCAATTAGCAGCTCAGATGACTAATGGAACAGCAGGGAGGACTGGTGTGCCCATCCTGGAGAGGAGGGTGACATGCATAAGGACACATAATGCAATAGGAGCTTCCTGGCAGAGGCTGGGAAGTCAATTGTGATGTGCCTCAGTTGAGGGCTAGGGCAGCATGCCAACATCAGTGCCATACAGAAGTGCCAAACAGTTCAGCACAATATGCCAATGGCAATGGCACGACCCAAGGATTGAAAGGGCATATGTCAGGTTATAACTGGGGTAGGTGATAAGATAGAAAGGACCCTGACTGAAAGATGGACAGCATGTTTACCTAAGACACCCTTAGGTTCCACTCTGGCCTAGGCTGTAAAATCAGTAATAAAAAATATAATGGAGCAAAGTCCAGTTGTAGGAAAAACTATTGTATCAAAATGAACCAAACTGCAGTACTGTAAGAAAATTTAATGAATTCAATAAAATGCACTGATTGAATAAATAAAATAAAATAAAAGGTTAGCACTTTCGTACATAACAGAGTACTTCTTCAGATCTACATAAAAATAGCACTTTAGCAGTTACAATTTAAATAATACAAGCAATTAATGCTGCAAATCACGTGACTTTAAAATAGGTTTAAGGGGAATGAACTCATTTAACCCCTTAACACCTGTGGCTTGTAAAAGTAACATCCATTTTACCTCTTGACATTCAGTTTTACTTATTATATCACCACCTCTAACATTAGGCTGACAAATCTCCAATACTGAAAATTTAAAATGATGATTATTTCCCATCAAGGTAACATGTTTTGCAAGGACATTTTTGCTATCATTTCTCCAGATACTATAAAGATGCTCATGTATCCGATCTCTCAAGCACCTATTAGTTTTGCCCACATAAAACATTCTGTAGAGCTCACAGGAAGCTAAATATACAACATTCATTGTATTACAATCAGCATATACCTTAAGCTCATAGACATGTCCAGTCACAGGCTGTACATACATATCATCATTACTTACATAAGAACACATAGTACATTTACGACAAGGAAAAGTCCCTAAAATGGCATTCCCTAAATGTTCATTCCAATTATTAACATCTCTGTTGGATTTATAACAGAGCAGTCTCTTTAGACATTTTTGATTCTTAAAAGTAAATTGTGGCATTTCACCCAATGTCTCCTTACATTTAGCATCTGAGCATATTATTTTCCAATGTTTTTTAATAATATTACATATAGTAGAAGAATCATTAGAGAAAGTGAGGCACATTCTTGCCTTACCTAACAAATTCCCAGTCTTATTATTGACAGAACCCACACCTGAATTCAGGTAAGGTTTTGATTGAGTGTCCCTAAATGAGACAACCTTATCTTGTGCCTCAGATATATCATCCTGTAGATAGCCTTTTTCTTTAAAATTATTTGAAATTTCTTCAAAAAATCCATACATACAATTATCATTTGTATGCAGCCAAGCAATTGCCCTTTTAACACATTTCTCTTCACAGATTTCGGATGCATGCTCTTGGCATGTAAAATGTTGTTAGTCTTACAAGATTTAGTATAGATCTGTGTCTCAATACCATCTGGGGCTATGATGATTTGTACATCCAAGAAAGAAATCTTTTCATTGGATGAGCTAAATGTAAATTTTAAAAAACTAGTGCTACTGCTAAGATATTCACAAACTCACATAAGGAAGAATAATTGTTCTCCTAAATAAAAAACACGTCGTCCACAAAACGACCATAATAAAGAATGAACCTAGAAAAAATATTATTTTCATTAAATACAAAATCAGATTCCCACTGGGTCATAACCATATTGGCGTAGCTATTGGCACAGACCGTGTCCATAGCTACACCCATTCGTTGTAAATAAAAGTAACCTTCAAACATAAACAAATTATATTCCAATATAATTTCTAAAAGGGAACAAATCAAATGAACTTTATTGGTATTATACATACTATGCTATGTCAAAAAAAGTCTAGCAAAATCTACCCCTATATCATTAGGGATACATGTAAAAAGTGATGTCACATCCATAGTGACTAGTAACACATCATTAGTAAATTCCTTTAAATTCCATTCATTTAGTCTTTGCAAAAATTGTCTAGAGTCCTTCAAAACATGTTCTACTTTATCAAGTACAGGGCAGAGTTGTTTGCTTTGGAAGTCCATGGATATATGGTACCATGGGATGCTCTGATGGTACTGAGACACAGATCTATACTAAATCTTGTAAGACTAACAAAATTTTACATGCCAAGAGCATGCATCCGAAATCTGTGAAGAGAAATGTGTTAAAAGGGCAATTTTATAGATCTGCCGGCTGCATACAAAGGATAGTTGTATGTATGAATCTTTTGAAGAATTTTCAAATAATTTTAAAGAAAAAGGCTATCTACAGGATGATATATCTGAGGCACAAGATGAGGTTGTCTCATTTAGGGACACTGGATCAAAACCTTACCTGAATTCAGGTGTGGGTCCTGTCAATAATAAGACTGGGAGTTTGCTAGGTAAGGCAAGAATGTGCCTCACTTTCTCTAATGATTCTTCTGCTATATGTAATATTATTAAAAACACTGGAAAATAATACGATCAGATGCCAAATGTAAGGAGACATTGGATGAAATGCCACAATTTACTTTTAAGAATCAAAAATGTCTAAAGAAACTGCTCTGTTATAAATCCAACAGAGTTGTTAATAATTGGAATGAACATTTAGGGAATGCCATTTTAGGGACTTTTCCTTGTCGTAAATGTACTATGTGTTCTTATATAAGTAATGATGATATGTATGTACAGCCTGTGACTGGACATGTCTATGAGCTTAAGGTATATGCTGATTGTAATACAATGAATGTTGTATATTTAGCTTCCTGTGAGCTCTGCAGAATGTTTTATGTGGGCAAAACTAATAGGTGCTTGAGAGATCGAATACATGAGCATTTTTATAGCATCCGGAGAAATGATAGCAAATATGCCCTTGCAAAATATGATACCTTGATGGGAAATAATCATCATTTTAAATTTTCAGTATTGGAGATTTGTCAGCCTAATGTTAGGGGTTGTGATATAATAACTAAAACTGAATGTCAAGAGGTAAAATGGATGATACTTTTACAAGCTACAGGTGTTAAGGGGTTAAATGAGTTCATTCCCCTTAAACCTATTTTAAAGTCATGTGATTTGCAGCATTAATTGCTTGTATTATTTAAATTGTAACTGCTATTTTTATGTAAATCTGAAGAAGTACTCTGTTATGTATGAAAATGCTAATCTTTTATTTTATTTTATTTATTCAATCAGTGCATTTTATTGAATTCATTAAATTTTCTTGCACTACTGCAGTTTGGCTCATTTTGATACAAAATCAGTAATAACTCCAGGATAGATTAGTATAGCTGGTAAACCCACCAATTGATGTGGGACACTCAACAGCTGTCAAGATGACATAAAGGAGAAAAGAAAGATCTATAAGATATATTTATAAAACCTTTCCTCTCATCCTTGCCACTCCACATTTAACATTTTGACCTAATCAGTCTTAGATATGAAAGACTGTATAGTGATTTTAATTCTAAAACTTTTTTAACAAGAAACTTCTTTATTAAATTGTCACTTATGGCATAGGCAATCATACAGTTACATAAATGAAAGCAAACAAAACTGACATATTTTCAGTGCAAACATTATGCATCAATTATAATCTTTCCAGTTCAATTCCAGCCTTGCCATAAACCTGATTCCTCCTCCTAAACATTATTCTGAGTGTATTGTTCCCACAATTCCCATTGCTTCTATGTAATTTGCTCATACCCATTTCTCAAGCACCCATTTCCAGTGGTTTTATCTCTCTTACTATATTCACTACATCCTGTGCAGTTGGCTTAGACTTTCCCCCAGATTTACTAAACTTCCGTGCAGGACTAATCTAGCCCTGCACGGAAGTGGCAGTTTAAGTGGAGGACGGCAGCGTGCCATGCATATTAATGAAGGCGTGCTGCCTGAACTCCTAATGCTACACTGGGTGTGGATGAGTGCAGGGGGCATGTCTGAGAGCAGAGCTCTCAGAATAAACACGCCCCTGCAAAGTAGAACAGAAGAATGTATAAATAAATGAGCGAGACTGCTCACAAGTGTCCGCATATCCCCACAACAGTTCCCATGTGTTCAACAGCAACAGTACAGTCAAATAAAACAAAGAAACCCTATTATTTTTTTTTTTTTTTAAACCCCAAGTACAGCTAACCATAGGTGCTTGGGTTTGCCCATCGCTTAGCTACGGTTAAAGCAGCTGAAAAGGCTGAAGAGGATAACAAGGAATATATATGCAAATGAAGCAGCATAGCAATAGTGTAGTGGTTAGAGCATCCGCCGAACAAACAGCCATTCCCGATTCAAGTCCCACTGCAGCACATATTATTTTCCATGTGACATCTGTATATGAACATATATTTACAACTTTTTGCTGTATAGCCTACATAATAACATTTAAATGTGAAATGGAGTACTGCATTAAATGCACATGTGAAGTGTCAGTGTCATAATGAATAAGGCACTAGGGTTAATCAAAAATAAGCAGTAGTAAGCATGGTTAAGTGCGTTTGCACAGAGGGAAGCATTGCCTACATAGATTAAGCAATGTAGAAGCTAACTGAGTGTAAGAAACTGTAGCCAGAGGTTAGCATTGCTTAGCTCCTCGCAAACCCACGCACACCTGCTTACAACTGCTTTAAAGTGCCTTAATCACTCTGTACCCAATGGCCCGTTTTCTGCCAAGCAACAAAATAAACAGCTTCTGCAAGGCTCGAACTTAGGACCTTATATACCACAGTCACAGCAGTTAACCACTATGCCATCATCACAATACATATAAATGAGGTATCAGCAAACTAATCCTTACCACAGGAAAATCAAACCAAACATGTGAACTGAATCTATGTACAGTGTGATGTTGCATAACCTGCCACAGGGTATAAATATGTGAACTGGAGTACTGCAGTAAGGATAGATCTGAGGTGTGATTGTAATAAAGTGTAGAATTCCCCAGGTCCCCATACAGTGTATGGACACATGAATCACAGATACCAGACACATATATAACCTGTAATTAAGAATAAATCATTGCCAAATGGCAAATAGAGTGCTAATTAACTATTAAGCAATGCTAACCACAGCACAGCTCAAGTTAAGAAGTGTAAGCAAAGTGTAGCAGAGCCAATTCAATCTGCCTAGTGGTAAACCTCTTTAAGCAGTGCCAACCTTATGTAAGCAGGTGTGCCCATAGTTTAGCCTTTTCAAAACTGGCCAATCATGGAAAAGTGCATGAAAATGGATGTATTTAAACCCCATAGGCGGGAATCCTTCTCATAACTGGTTGTAGCTTCCTACTGCAGGTAGAATGGCTGGTGTGGGTGAAGGTACTCGATTTCGAGTACAGCGCTGGGGCATCCAGGAGTCAAAAATCATGGTATGGCTCCTGGTAAAACACCATGATCAGATACTACTGCAGGACCAGTACCAGGGCTCACAGTATAAAACGGAGGCCTGGTACAGTCTCACCCGTGACCTCGCCAGAGCCATAGGTAACCCCCGGACTGGTGAGCAGATCAGGCACCACCATGTTGACCTAAAGCGGCGGAGGGGGGATGTACTGGAACAATGGATCCAGGAGTCTTGGCAGATGCCCAATGCCCCAGGACTGAGTAAGTACTCATTCTACTAAGTAGTAAATAATTGCCTAGCTTGTGTATACTATGGATAGGTATGGCTAAATATCACTGCATTTCTCTGACAGCTGCAGAGGAGCATGCTGCAAACCAGTAAGCCCATGATGCTAGGCTGCAAAGGCTGCATCCCAAGGCAGGTTAGTAATCAGTCTGCATGTACTGTCATAACAAATAAATATAAGAGCCTTAGAAAGTGTTGTACCAGTAGAAATAAATGTGTAATAGTCTGTGAATAAAGGTATAACCCCTGGAGTGCTTCTGTTTACTCTTCTCTCATATGTTGGTGATCTGTTCCATACTATAAATAGTACTGTTGTATCTTAATCTGTGTCACCCACACCGTGGCATGCAGATGAAATGGACATGACGTTCTGCATAACAATGTTGGAAGTGCCAAGAGATCAGTTATATTGTACAAGTTAGGGAGACTTGGATAGAAAACAGTCGAAAGCTGTACAGCAGTTCTCTGATAGCACAGTGTGCTGTGATGTTAGCTATAATATTTTGTCACACACAGCAGGGGTTTGAATCCTGGGAGTGCTACTAAGTTGTATGCATAATCATACCCCACAACTGGACAGATTTCATACAATGTTCAGATAGAAAGCTGTATGCATAATTACACCCAACAACTGTACGGAATTTGCTAGAATGTTCAAATTGAAGGTTGTATGCATATTCATACCCCACAACTGTTCCAATCTGTCCAGCATGTCCAGATAAATGGCCCTTATCACCAGCTTGGTACCGTGTTCCCCTGAAAATCCAGTGTGATGCTCCAAGAATTGTAGGCAGCTGTCAATCACATATAACTGATATTCAAACGTGTACATAGTCAGAGATTTTATATGGAAACAAACCTGTCATTGTAGCACCTCACCCAAAGTGTATGAGAGCAATTCTCAACATATGTTGCATTAACACCTGCAGCCTGTTACATCTGTATGTAAGACACAGATCACGTATATTATAATATATAAACATACCAGTGTACAATATAAGACCATTGTGTAGTGTAATAATACATGTAAGGGAAAGACCACTGCAGTGACTAAGAATGTTGTGAAAACTATAAGGACATATTAGTTGCTACTTAAACTCTCTGTCTCACCCCTACCATATGTGCATATTAACCCAATGACACTCCTCATCTGGTATGTGTACACTCCAACCTATTGTTGGGACATATGTCCTAATGGGTTATAAATATTCACATTTGTGTCTATGCATGTGCCATGTGAAAATAAACCCATATTGGTGGCCTGTTGCCATCAATGAAACCTGCATACTCCTGTAATGGCCATTGTTGTTTCATATATGCACGTGATCTGCTTGTTCTGCAGCTGTGTTAATTCTGGGGTATCGGGTTAATGGGAATACCTATGCATGCTGTTATAACTAATCCTGAATGCTTTTGACTGTTACTAACCCATATCTGTCATAAACCTGTGACAACACAGCTCGTATGGGAAGGCCGGTCCCAGCGGACCCACCTGTCCCACCTCAGCTAGCCATGGCATCGGGCACCAGCACATCTGGGGACCAGCCTGGGACCTCCTCCTCCGTGGGCCCTGCACCACCTTTGGGTGGAACCACTGCAGGGGATGGGGCTCAACCCCCTCGGAGCGGGTGCAGAGGGGAACCTGTCACCCGTCAACAGGTTCGGGCTGTGGTGTGTAAGGAGCTCAACCTGGAGTATCGAGAGTGGCTACGCCAGCTTAAGGGCTAAGTGGCACTATTAAAGGGTGAGCCTGCCCCTCCTACACAGCCCCCAGCACAGCCACATTTGGGGCTGTGAAGGGGCAGTGGTGACTGCCCATGGGTGGGGACATCAGTCCCACTGTTACCAGTTGGGGGCTCATGGGCTTGTGACTTCCAAACACCCCTCCCCGTCCAAGGTATTTACCTCCCACATGTGTCATATACCAGCCCTGTATGCATCTTGTGTGTCTTGTCTGTTAACTTACCCAACTTACCTCTCCAAATATACCAACTACCCCTCTCCAACATCCCACTCTCACCTGAAAAAAAGAAAGAAAAGGGCAATCTGTTCCCACAAATAAATCTCGCCCCATACATAGCTGTCCATTTCGCACACGTGTCCACTGGACACATGTAATCTGGTCTAATTGGCATCACAATTAATATATGTTGTCCTCACCCCTCTCCCAGGAGTTTGAGGGTCCAAATGTACCTGAAAATGTAGTGTATATGCACAGCTGTTGCTGTAGAAGAAATGGGCAGCTATGGGCCTTTCCTATACCCTTCCTGCACATGCCTAGCTATTTTCCCTACTGTCTTTCCCTCTATGTGCCCCGTTTTTCACCACTTCCCTATCAACCCCTTGTTCTTTTCTTTTAAAGGAATTAGCACAAGTGTAAGCTGCAGTAAGCACTTTTAAGCAGTGGTAAGCGGGTTTCCGTGGGTTTGCGTGGGAGTAAGCTATGTCTACACAGGTTGAGAAATCTGAAGTTAACTGACTGTAAGAAAACATAAGCAGAGGATGACAGTGCTTACCATCGCTCAAACTCATGCAAACTCACTTGCAACTGCTTAAAAGTGCCTTAATCAATCTGTAGCCAACGTCCCTTGTTCTGCTCAGCAGCAAAATAAATATCCTCTCCAAGGAATGAACCCAGGACACTGCACTCCATAAACAAAGTGATATATCACTAACACATGGCAGATATACATAACCTGAAGTTTTCACAAACATATCCTGCAGCACAATCAGTCAACAGTACAGGAAATGTATTATTATCACACCACATAACCTGTTAATACAAGAACTCTGGACAAAGTATGCCACACTGTGGGTACCAATAGGGATATATGTCAACTAATGCTCTGTTACACTTAAAATGTTGCTAGTTACACAGTTAAATGTATCAGAACACATATGTAGAAGGAGATGAAGTCTGAAACACAAAAGAGTTGCCACTAGTTACCGACTTCAATGCTGCAATCATCCATGACAATTGTGAAGTGAATGAGGAGCAGGCCAAAATATGAGCCAATATGCATGGACATATGGACAGATAAATATTTGTAAATGTAGACAGATAGACAGCTATATATATTTATATATATATATATATATATATATATATATATATATATATATATATATATATTAATGTATGCCTCACAAATAATCATATAACAGCAATTGTATATAGATACATACGTATGTTCATATATATATATATATATATATATATATATATATATATATATATATGTGTGTGTGTGTGTGTGTGTGTGTGTGTGTGTATACAGATGTATATATATCTATAGATACATATATATATATATATATATATATATATATATATATATATATATACATATATATGGTTCTACCTGAGATAGCCGACAGCTGATTTTACCGACAACAAATTTGCGAGCTCCAGAAGATCGACAATCCGGAAGACCAACGCTACGGATCAAAACACCGACGCCGAGGATACCGACTTGGAAAAAGGCTGTGTAAGTATGCGGTGGTGACGGACGTTAGGGTGCGAGTAAGGTAAGTGTGGATATTGACGGTCTGTGGGGATAGGGGTGGGTTAAGTGATTTAGGGTCAGTGCAAGGGTTAGGTAAGTGTGCGGTAGTGATAGCGTTTGGGTTAGGGGCGGGTTAAGTGAGTTAGGGTTAGGGCCCGTGTTAGGTAAGTGTGCAGTAGTAGTATTTTTTGGGTTGGGGCGGGTTAAGTGAGTTAGGGTTAGGGCGCGGGTTAGCTGAGTGTGCGATAGTGACGGACCTTAGGGTAAGGTTTTGGGTTAGGGTTGTAGATAGTTGTGTATGTGAGGTTTAGTGTGGGTTTGTGAGGATTTTGGTGTGCTTGTGTTGTGTGTGTGGTTTTTGGACAGGGGATGTGTTTTGTTAGTTGATTGTTGTTATTGTGGTGTGTGCAGCGTATGAGGTTTCGTGTTTGTGGACCGTCAGTTATTTGATTGTCGGGCATGTGAGGTTTCGTGTTTATGGTTTGTCGATTATGTGGTGTCGATGTTTGCATTGTCGGTGTTTTGCAGAGTCGGTTATGTCAGGTAGAACCATATATATATATATATATATATATATATATATATATATATATGTGTGTGTATATAGCCATATGGGATATATAGGTGCATACACATGTACACACACAAATGGTATCAGTATCCATACGTATGTAGAAGTAGTGTGGAAGAACTGAGTGCAAAGTTTATGTCTCAGCCACAAGCCCTTCAACTTGCACCTGTGAAATGTGTAGTGTGGCAACCATTCCCACAAATGAGAATACTGACATTAAACATATACCCACCCACAAATCAAAGGACATGACACGACACACAGGTATGCATACATGGATAACCTTTATTCCTGTACTATACAATAATGTATGCCAGCACTGACACCACATAAGGTTTGAAATATGTAATCAGTCATGAATGCAAGGCCCACACAAAACAGTAGATGCAAGCAATGTGTATATATACCATACTATGCTGTCCAGACCAAGGCCTTAAATTTGTACAACAGTAGGAACAGGATTTGCCTTCAGGATACGTAACAATCAGCAATTACAGATGTAGTTCAGCAGCCTCCAGTTACACCCTGTAGTCAAGTCCTAGGAGGAAAAGCAGCACTTGTGTTAATGTCACAGTATCTTGTACATAACATTGCTTAACCTAACACCTCACTATCACACTGAATGACCCTCTTCTTAACAGTTATATCACTGAAAAGTGCCATAGCCTAGGTTTAATGGCATAGAACCCCCCCATAAAAGGCTGTACAAGGGCAAGGAACACTGTGTACCACACACTTACCTCAGGAATGTACAAGGGCACATATGTGTTCACCAGCTGTTGCCCACATATATATGGATATGACCCAACAGTTGGTGTGGGAGTCCATGACATGACTGGGATGATAGCAGTAATGCTAGTGGTAAATAATGATAGACCATTACCTAACCACCCTTCCTGTATCACAGCAAGACAAAGACTGGCATATATGTGGAGGACAGAGGCAGGAACACAGGCCATATTTACATTATTGCTGTTACACACCCTGGAAATTGCTGGTGTTACAGGATTCATTGCAGCATACCCTTATGCAGGGATATGAAATTGAAATATAAATGGATGTAGCCATGTACTGAGAGCACTCAACAGACAGAACGCCACAGATATATTTGGGGCAATACCTGTGTGGTGCACAGACAAAACCTAACAGCCAATCCCCCTGGTATCATATGGATAAGCCCACAGTTGAGAGCTACGCAGACAGACAACATTCCATGAAAAAGTACCATATACACGGAAACCCTGTAAGAACAGCAAGATACAGTGCACACAACAACACTACTCGCGCTGTCTGTAGGTCTGGAACCTTACCCAAATGTGGATTTGGCCTGTGTCTGCAGGTCCTGCTGTAAGAGGTATTGCTACCTGCTGTCTGTAACACTGATGTCCACACACAGGAAGGATGTCATCCATACTGTAAAGGTGAAGGGACAGTGCCCACAGAAGTCAGCAATTTATAGTAGAGGGTTGCCATGATAGTGGTTATCTGAAGTACTACACAGCAGGCTGCAAGCAGTTAGCAACTGGTGGACACTGACTGTTGCAGAGGCCACCACCTGATCATGTGCAATACCAACAAAAGCATGCTGCAATTTATTCAAACCAGCTCAATCACTCTACTGGAGAGACTGAGAGGGAGAGAGAGAGAGAGTAGAAAACATCAAGAAAGTTCACAAAGCTCAGGGTTGTGTAACAGTGGAAACAACATAACAGGTATGTGAAACAGATATGCATTTACTGGCATGCAGTATATGGCATAGAATAATAGGATGTATACTGTGAAAGGATGTATGTGTGCCATCAGTACTTGTTCCTGTAATGATGTTGTGCTCAACAACTGCACTGGACAGTAGTATCAGTCCCTGTGGGCAGTGGGACATACCTGTCAAATGTGCAGACTAGCAGTGAATGGCAAAGATGTGACCCATGATATTTGTGCCCTGTAACTTACTGTGGCCAATGAATGGTGGGGGTATTAATACTCCACAGCAAGTACAAATATGACACAGTCATTGTCCATGCTGGTGTGAACGACCTGAGACGTACCTCCCTGGACTGCATGAAAAGAGACATAGAGGAGCTCTCTGATTATGTAGCCCAGGCAGGTATGACCCTAACCCTGAGCAGTATCCTTCCTTCACCAAGAATGATGCCACAATATAGAGACAAGATGATCAGCTTTAACAATTGGCTTAATGTCTGGTGTCATTCAAAGGGGATCCAGTGTCTGTCTGCCTGGGACGACATGCTTGACAAGCCACGCTGCCCATGAGGCGGCTTGCACCTGTCACCCTGGGATTCCGGATATTGGCTAAGGCTCTTGCCACCCCCATAGTGCCTTTTTAGGCAAGGCTCAAATTCTAAACCTACCACCCTAGAAAACAAAATGGGAAGAAATTGAGGGTAATGCTGCTCAATGCCAGAAGTCTAAATCTCAAAATGCACTTTTCGAGGCCCTTCTCAGTATGGAGAACATCGATGTATGTGCTGTAACTGAAACCTGGTTCAAGGCTCCTGAGAGCACCTCGGCACTATTAGGTTTTACCTCATATCATGCGTTCGGCCCCAAAACCGGACCACTCCACAAAGGAGGGTGTATCCATATTCATAAAGGATACTCACACCTCCAGGTTGGTGGCAACGCATGAAGCTTCGGAAACCATCCAGGTGCAACTAACAATAGGCAAAACTGCTCTACAAATTGTAGCATGCTACAGGCCACCCTCTCAAACTCAGGAACCCACACAGCCTTCCTGAAGACACTGGAGGGTATAAATGTATCTCCAAACACCATCATATTGGGTGACTTCAACTACCGAATATAGACTGGGAACATTACTCAAGCCTAACTTTCTAGCCCAACGGTTCCTGGAGTTCATAAATTCAAATGCCATGGAACAGCTAGTCACTGTTCCACGAGAGGAGAAAATATACTAGATCTCATTGTCACAAACATGGGGACAAAATGCTCCACACGAAGTATATCCCTCATTGGTGAGATCTGATCATAAACTAATCTCACTGGAAATCCACATCCCGCCCCACCCCAAAAAAGACCATAGTGAAGAACTTCTCTAAAGCAAACTTCACACTACTCAAGACTGGTGTGGTATCCTTCAAGGCCCTGAGTCAGAGGAAACCACAACCCAAGCTGCGGAAGCCCTTACAAATGCCTTCTATGAACACCTCCAGGACTGCATGGATCAGGCAATCCCAAATAAAACCAAGACTCTTTCCACAAAGGGCAAACGTCCAGTCTGGTGGACCCCAGCCATTAACAAACTTTACAATAAGAGGAGAAAGCTATTACATGATAGAACAAAATCCATAAAGGGAAGTCACCCCTGATCATTATTAGTAAAAATACGAGCACTCATAAAATCAACTAAGGCCAATTTTGAGAGAAAAATTGCCATGGATTCAAAGGACAATCATAAGGCCTTTTTCAGCTATGTTAGGAACCTGGGTGGAAACTCACAGATATGCTCAGAATTAGTCCAAAATGATACAAAAATCACTGAACCCACAGACATTGCCAACATACTGGCAGACAGGTTCAGTGCAAACTTCACCCCTCTCCCCTAAAGGAGAGATAACTATCCCAGCCGAGTGTAGCCTCCCGGACATCTCAAATGCGCAGGTGAAAGCTGCTCTCTCTAAAGCTAAAACACAGCATCAATGGGACGGATGGTGTCCCCGGCTGTGTGCTACACGAGCTAAATGAGGAATTAAACTGCACATAAGGCAGCTGTTTAATCTCAGCCTTACCACAGGATACGTGCCCAAGGAGTGGCGTGACGGCAACTGTGGTCCCACTCCACAAAGGTGGCCTCTACGGACCCTGGTAATTACCGCCCCATAAGCTTAACAAGTCTAGTCTGCAAAGCTATGGAGAGGATCATAATGGAGCTCATAAACAAAGATATAGGGACTTGCAGACATTGGACCCGACCCAGTTTGGCTTTGTCAAGGGAAGATCATGCCTTTTGAACTTGGTCGACTTCTTGAAATAGTCACCAAGGCCATTGATGAGGAAAGGCAGTCCATACAGCCTACCTTGACCTTGCAAAGGCTTTCGACACAATACCCCACTGGTATTGTAGAAAAACTTACCAGCTTAAATGTAAACCCATATGTCACAAGATGGGTTGCAAACTGGCTTAAGGACAGAACCCACAGGGTTAGAGTTGCTGGCGCTGTGTCAGACTCCAAGCCGGTCACAAGTGGTGTCCCACAGGGCTCGGTCCTTGGCCCCTATTGTTTGGCATCTACTTCTCAGAAGTACAGGCCAACATGGGAGGACTTTGGCTGACAAAGTTTGCAGATGACTGCAAACTGGGCACCATAGTGGAAAGTGCATGGACACTGATATCCTTCAGAAGGGACTCACGGAAACAGATAGCTGGTGCCAGAGCCATGGCCTGAAGTTAAACACCAAAAATGTATAGTCATACCCTTGGGAAAACAAGGTAACCCCAAGCTACCATATAGGTGGCAATCCACTAAGCACAGAAGAGGTTATCAGGGACCTGGGGACCCAGGTTGACAGTGGCCTTTCTTTTGACACTCACATTGCTAAAGTGGTTAGAAAGACCTTCTACATTGCCCACCTGATCATGAAGGATTCACATCCAGATCTAGTGAGGTCATTGTTCCCCTGTACTCTTCACTTATCAGACCAATGATCGAGTACAATGCCCCATTCGGGATGTATCTCACCCGACATCTGCAGCAATTGAGAGACCCCAAAGTTCCTCACCAAAAGGATAAAGGGACTCCAAAATCTGTCATATGCTGCCAGATTGAAGAAACTCCAGCTCTATTCAGTCGCATACCATCTGCTCAGAGGTGACATGTGCCTGACATACAAGGCCATGTCCAACCCGGAATTAATGGACATGCTCCACCTCAAAAATCCAAATCCACCAAAACCACTAGAGCAAGCGACTTAAACCTTAGCACGGATATAAATAGGGCGTGCTGGAGGGATAGATTTATCACTCAGAGACTCCTATGCTGTGGAATAAAATCCCGGTCCATGTGAGGCAGAGCACCTCGCTGACTCTGTTCAAGAGAAATCTAGACCTGTGGATGGGAGATCGTAGGTTTACCCCGGGAATCATCTCTGGGTCACTGCTGGACAGAGGCACAACAAACTAATGGGCACAGTATTTTTTCATATAAGGGGTGGCGTAAGCCACAATAATTTGGGCTAGGCTTATAAATGCCTTAGGGCAGATAGCCTAGTATAAACCTATGAACCTATGAACCTATGAACCTATGATAGACACATGGGTGAGAGACCACAAAATCTGCAGGACAATCATGTTGAAGTGTAGCATAGCATGCCCAACTGCCATAGCTGTATAATATGCTTATCTAAAGTCTGTCACGATATATACCCCAATAATGTTAGTCTGTGTTCACATGTGACACCTGTCTGTGTTGCAGCAAGGCAGAACAGTTCAGCTGTGAAGTAAAGAGGGTACATGAGTGTGGTCCAGATGTTCGTATGCACCCCACATACAGATACATATATGTGTGATACATATTCACAGCTGTGTATGTGTACAGAACCTCGGACAGTTATACATTTATATATGTATATAAACAACACAAATTATATCTACACATATATGCACATATGTATATATACATACATACATACATATATATATATATATATATATATATATATATATGTATACAGACAGATATATGTGTGTGTGTGTGTGTGTGTGTGTGTGTGTGTGTGTGTGTGTGTGTGTGTGTGTGTGTGTGTTTTATATATATATATATATATATATATATATATATAGATATAAAAAAATATATATATATATATATATATATATATATATATATATATATACATGTCAATACATTTTCCCTGCCATGACATGTGTGAGAGAACATCACACATCAATACACAACATACCTACACACCAGTACATGGCTGCAAGATGGAGTGTGGAGTGAGGTGTGTAACCCATGTTGGGAACACATTGCAGTTGTATGGGATGGTGGGATATATATGTTGGTGAAGGGTATTGGGCACATATTGGTATGTAGGTCTGGTTGGGTGGCAAGCAAGACAGCATTCAGGGCTGGTATATGACACATGTAGTGGTTAAACACTGTGGACGGGTTGTTACATTTGGAATGTGGATGCCATTGAGCCCCCACATGGGAACAAAGGGAACATGGTGCCCACCCATGGACAGTCACGACAGCATCTACATGGATATAAAGGTGCCTGGGCTATGCACTGAGCAGGAGAGACATGCATGTCGAACCTTGGGTATGTGTACTGCATGCCTCCAGGTGATGCAGCACATACCCCATGTCACTGTGGACCTCCCCTTGCCCAATACCCGTGACCTACATGGGTGACAGACACATGTCTGTGTGTGCTCCATGTGGGAGACACCATCCCCTGAGGTGGTTACACATGGAGGTAGTGATGGAGCAGTAGAATATGAGGTTCCTTGGTGGGCCACGGATGTGATGTGGACTGGTAACATGTGCCATTAGATTGGAATGGTGTTCCTGCTGGGAAATAACTCCTACACATACTGGTGTGTAACTGTCATGGAACATATGTGGGCTGTAATAGTCCACACAATTCCAGAACATGTCTAATAACATGCATAGATATCCCCAATACTACAGAATGGCAGTTGTGTAGCAACCGCATAGCAGGCCTACCACATGCATATGTGGAAACATAGTGGCAGTGACAATGGCAGGCAGGTGAAATACCATGTAACAGCCCTGCAACTCTAGTGTCCCCACAGGGAGCATGTCTATAACCACATAGCACAAAGTGTTGTACAATACAATATATGGCCCAATGGTACACTTACCAGACACATACCACTAGCGTAATGTGAACATTATGTTGGAGCTGATATGGTGGCAGGAGACTGATATGTGTATTGCATTATGGTAAACTTGACATATGAGTTGCTCAGACATATTTCCATCATTATGCCTTTCAGGGAGTATGGCACAACCGAGAAACCCCACATACAGTGCCGCTGAGGAGGAGATCGTCATCACCAGCATCATCCACAACTATCAGCTGCTCTTCTCACAGACAAGCATGGACCAGCAGGAGAGAACAGCCATGTGGACTGATGTGTTCCGCAGGATGAATGAGGTGGGATTGCACAGCCGAACCTTTGAGCAGATCCGCCACCATTGTAGTGATCTGCTCTGGCAAGTACAATGCCATGCTGCTGCTATGTGGGGTGGCCACCTTGCAACAGGGAGAGGCCATAACATCCATCCCCCCCTCTCCAGACTGGAGGAGCTGCTCATCAGCCTGGTAGCACCTGCCCACCCGCAAGAGCTCCAGACCTATATGGTCATGGAGGTGGGTGCTACTCACACACCACACGTTGAGCATGCAGGTAAGGTTCCCAGGCATATCAGTAGACTACTGTAGTGTATGCATCTGTACAGATAGACCATGCATGTGTGAGATGTGGGGTATGTTGCTGTGTAGTACCAATAAGCAGTAATGCATAAACTGTAGTACTGTGGACTTCAGCTGTTGATGTACTGTAATATTGCAGCCACCCTGTAGCAATGCCACAGCTGTGGCCACTGACATCAACTCTATCCCATCTCAATGTAGGTCCCTCTGGGATACCAGCAAGGCAGCGGCCGGAGGCCGGTGAGTATTTTTTAAGGTTATGCTTGACAATTCACTGTGCATGTCATAGCTAAGGTGTAGACCATGCACACATCTAACACACCTAGCCATAATGCATGCTGTACATGTGCACTGACACAGCACACACCTCACTAATGGGATTACCAGCCTCAAACACGTGCAGTACACAGTCCATCTCAGGCAAGTGTGGCTACAGTCCAGTGCACATTTCCCAGGCACAGCTGACATCTGCCCAACATACACAGCTATGTCATACACAGAGCAGTTGAACATGCTACATATAACAACATCCCACTCCCTCTGCTAACACATGCTCCAGGGTCCTAAACCTAATCAACACATTACACAGAACATACTGGAGGGATAGGGCCCTGTCCTGGGGAATCACCACACTCTGGAACAGACTACCCATCCATGTCAGGCAATGCTACTCATTGGCCCTCTTGACAGAAACACTTGGCAATTGGATGGGGAATACACCTTAGGTAGCATGTGTGTGCCACAGCCTGACAGGGGCACAGAGGAATAACATTAGTGGGTGGTGCATGGCAGAAAACCCCTGTGGCTAGTCTAATGTAGGCCCCAGGACCAATAGAACAGTACTCACCTAGGAACCTATGTGTACCACAGGCAGCATAAGCCAGGGTGCAATCATGGTCAATAATGGTCTCTACACTCTCCATAGGTATAGTACAATGTCTCTGTGGTTGGTTTAAAGGTAATCTGCCACTCATACATGCACCACTGATAATGACTTATGTGAATTCACATCAAGCAGTCACTAAACACATGTCCACACGTGATCCAGGAACACAAAGAGGCTGTGAGCAGCAGCGGAAATACACCTGACACACACAGACACATCCTGCAATGGTGTGAACACCCGTGAGGTATGGTGCACAGTACATGCCAGGGTGCTGAACAGATGTACAGCAATGCTGTGGATATGGGTGCAGTGGGTTCCAGGGGGAGGGCCATCACCTACAAACAGAAGCCATGCATCACAGCTATGTATAATGTTGGTAACGGGGATTGACTACAGTTGCACTGCATGATGTTCAGCCCCACATGTCCTGCATGCTGACATGTGTGCAATTACAGGTATTTGTGTGATACTGTACTGCACTATCGCCTGCTATTGTGTGTATTATGGGATTGCGGGAGCTGTCTGTAGGTGTTGTCTGATGTAGTGTATGGGTTGCCATGTATGTCAACTGCATGTGTGTATGTCTGTGTGTGTGGCCATTTCTGCACGTGTGTGCGTGTGTGTGTGTGTGTGTGTGTGTGTGTGTGTGTGTGTGTGTGTGTGTGTGTGTGTTTACTGACCTGTTTGTACAGGTCTTACAGTCTGTTCCCTGTTTCCCCCTCACAGGTGGCGAGGTGGGGCTGGGTCCTCCTCCCCGCAGGGTATCTGATGTCACTGATACAGACAGGGACCATGAAGATAGGTGTGTTGAGGAACAGGAAAGGTCCTCAGAGGCTGCAGCTGGGCCACCAATTGACAACCCACATGTATCCACAACATCCACACATACAGTCACACTGCCTCTACACACCTCACCACCATTGGCCCTAGCTGCAGGACAGCCTATGGTTGGCATGGGCCAGGACAGTGTGGTATCTATGGCACGTGTGTTAGGACACATCAACCATAGCCTGATGTCTGGCGGGGTATCACATAGGCAGATGTGCAGGGGTGCTCGTAGGAGCACTGTTGGTCATCATGCACCTGGCAGACATGCAACATCTATTTCAAACACACGCATGTTCCAGACTGTCATGGAGGCACAGGCACAAATGGAATGGTACACCAGGCGGGGTTTAAGGGTGCAGAGAGTTCATCACACCTCTGTAACTGACAGCATACATGACCTAGCAGGTGCCATCCGTAATTACACCGAGGTCATGGATAGACGGTGGGGTGAGACATTGGAACTCATCCAAAATATCATGTCCATGCATCAGGACAGGGCAGGATGGCTGCAACGGCCATGTGGACATATACCAACAACACCAGCAGTTGGAGATCACCGTGGACATCCAAACAGTCACAGCCGCTCCCATAGTGATAGTACCAGCCCCAGCACTGTGGGGGGAGCTGTCCACAACCCGTCAGAGCAGACCACATACACGTGGCCCTGGCCAGTCCCAGGAAGGACCTGGATCCAGTGGATGTCTGTCAAACTCAGAGGACAGTACTCGGTCTGGCTCTGCACCAGATACTGCCTGTAGCACCCCTGCCAGGCACAGGTCCCATGTCCATGGCCGGAGATCGTGAGCTGCCAACCCTCCCAGGTACAGTTTGCAGCTGTCCCACAATTCCCTGTATAGGGAAACCACATGGAGGAACTGTGTGCATGCAGACACACACACATAAACAACAAACCTAGGGCAACCACATACCTGCACAAACAACATCACCAGTGGCCCATAACAATACTCAGCCCCCTCACACACACACATGTTGTCAATTGTATGGCTCAGCCTAGGCCTCTGGCAAACCATCAACACACCCTGTGCATATGATGATACCTGTGCCACTGCCTGACATCTGTAACATCGATGCAGGGACAGGCTAACATGGTTCTGATGCACAGGGTGATTGTACAACAGTGTAGCAATGGAATGATGTGTAGCATGTTGTCAGCAGTACAGCGAAATGCTAATATTTTGGAAGGTGTAGCTGTGCAGCCATGATGCATCATAGCTTTAATTAACAATGTTGTATTGTTGTCACCAGTATCTGTTCAGACTGTGTTGTGTTTGTCCATGTGCCACATGGCTGATGGGTGTAGTGGTGTCAGCAGGCCTTATACAGTGGATACTAGTAAGTGTAGTGGGTAGTACACATGCCATGGCTGGGGTACAACACACAGTGCCTTTGGTTAGGATGCAGTACAGGTACAGGACTGTACACATGGAGGTATGTCCCTGTGCAGGTAACACATTTGTTGCACATGCAATCCCACCAAGACAGGATAGGCACAACCACACAGTGCTATATATGCAGTCTGCAATGTGGATGACATTGAACATGCTAACAGCAGGGTGTATGTCCCTCTCCCCATTTTACTGCGATCCTCACCTATGTAACATGTGTGTGCCAATGCTGGTGGCATAGCCCTACCCTTAGGAGGGTGTAAGGCACTCAACAACTGTGAATGGTGTGGACAACAACTAACAACCTGATTACATACACTCTACAGTATTACAGACAGCTATGTGGGGGATAGATGCAACAGTAACTGCAATTATGGCAGTCGTGTCCACAACAGCCACACCCAATGAGTTATAGCAACCCCAGTAGTGCTGCACACCTCAAAAGTGTGGAGGAGGGCATTGACACATCTATGACCTGTGAAGGACTGTATGCCCATGGGATGGCGCCTGTGGTATGTTGGCATATGTCAAGCAGTATTGGTGGAAACATATCCTGTGAACGGAGGTAGATTCCGTAACAGCTACACACATTCCTACAAGTGGAATGGTGTACAAAAGCCTGCTATGGTCTACATAGGCATTGTGCACCTCCTAACCCTCATCACATGTCATGACTGGGTTGAGGAGGTATACCAGGTTCAGGTTGTTTTCTCTGCCTTTGTCAAGTCCAACATTGGCGGGGTCCCATTTGTTTAGATAACCAGTGACATTGGCCATGGGTTCATTGTTGGTATGTTTCATGTCCCTGCAGACCACGGTCATCAGGCTACCGGGTGGTAGTTCCCAGTTGACATGGTGGATTTGTGGATGTCCTTGCCAACATTGGTGAAACCATTGTCAGGTATAGAGCTATTGGATTGTATGAGGGCTCCCAGCTACTTACTTCACCTGCCCAGGGGGTTCCCCCAAGCATGATATGTCGCTTGACTGTACTGCATGATATGTTAGTAATGCCAGCCTTACTTCCTACCAGTGGGATTTAGTACTGTTAACATGTACTGCTCTTGTCATGTAGGTGCCTGCTTATGGGCTCTGCTTAGGTTGGTAATGTATAGCAGCCCAGATGTATTTGGCTGGGGGGAATACCTATCCATGCCAGATGTATGTTGTTTGGGTCTCTCAAACCCATCGATGGTGCATGTGGACATATATGTTGTGGTTACGTTCCCATTTCCATCTACAGATGTATGTCCATATATGCCTATATTGATATATATGTGTTCACCTTTGACAGGGGGACAATCATTCCTTCGAAAGGCCCTTTCTGCAAACAGAAAGGACTAACCCGTCATTTCTTACTGCACCACAGTTAAGAGAACTGCAGTTCTACAGGCACCTTTGCTGACACTCGAACTGCAGGATGGAATGCATATCCTAATGGCGGGGGCATGACTCCCTGCACCCCCCTACTGTGATATACAAACTCCTAGTGTGCACTACAGTGGGGATATGCAATTATTCCTCATACCCACTATAGTGGCATCTCCAACTAAATTGCCTAATCTGCAATGAGCGAATGCATACTGACATTCACACATTCTATGCATGTATTGCAGAATTGTGCAATGTTGAGAACATACTTTAGGCCTACCAGCTTCTGGAAACATGGATTTCTCCCTTTGAAAGGTGAGCCATATATATTCTGACATATATGCATTCCTAGTGCTGTCTATATGTGGACATGTGGATATATACATACATATTGTTGGCTTTATGCGCATCTATGTATATCTGTATGTAATGGCTTATATATATATATATATATATATATATATATATATATATATATATATATATATATATATATATATATATATATATATATATATATATATATATATATATATATATATATATATATATATATATATATATATATATATATATATATATATATATATATATATATATATATATATACTTATAAGTATATACCTATATCTACATATCCATTAAATATATATATATATATATATATATATATATATATATATGCACACAAATACATCTACATGGTGGAATACATTCCCTGTAGTGTTATATACCTGGGCTGGATGATATGTATGTGGAAACATCATGATTTTGCATATCTGCCATGGCTTAGTGGTAAATCACGTTGTGTATGATGCGCAGGGTCCTGGTTATGAGGCTTGCAGGACCTGTTTATTTTGTTGCTGGGCAGAACACACAGACCTGCTTACAACTGCTGTGCGGTGCCGTAATCACTCTCTATCCAACGGGTCATGTTCTGGCCAGCAACAAGTTAAACAACTCTGGCAAGGCTCAAATCAAGGACCCTGCACACCCTAAACAAACCGATGTACCACTAAGCCATGACAGGTACACAGATATTCAATGTTTCAGAAACATATCAGCCAGTCATGTCATGCAACAGTGCAGAGAATGTGTACCAACATATAGATGGCTGCGTGTGTAATTATAGTGCAACCTTAACAGATACAACCTACCCATATATGTATAGATACACATGTATTCAAATATATATGTTGTTTTATTACCTCTATATACATATATATCGCTATCTATACACATATACCAATATATCTGTTAGCAGATAAATATATCTATATAGGTATATATGGCCATACATCTGTAGATAGCAATTGCAGATTAACAAATACTACCAATGTCCACATGCACCGTTAATGGGGTTGAGAGGCCCCACACACTATACGTCTTGTAGAAATAGGCATCCCCCCACAGCAAAACACCTGTGCCCTGAAATACACTACCAAGTAAAGTATGCCTCCCACAGGACATGTAATATGTTTAAGCCGTCAACATCCCCAGGATACAGATACACATACACATATATGCTGATACAGATATACATATATATGTATATATATATATATATATATATATATATATATATATATATATATATATATATATATATGTATATGTGTGTATATCTATGTATCTATATATATATATATATATATATATATATATATATATATATATATATATACATACATGTGACTACACATACAGATATATGTACAGTCAGATACGTATGTAGAAGGTGCACACAATATGGAACAGCCGAACAGCCAGTATGCCTACAGTTAACACCTGAACAACTGGACACTGTATGGGCTAAACATACAAATGTCAATCATTGCCTGCAACATATACCCATAGAAAGGTCAGAGTAAAGACACCACACACAGGTTTTCAGAAATGGGACTCCTTTAATTGTGTACCATAATGGTCCTATATGCCATATCATATAGCTGTTCAAATACTGACAAGCATATAAACGGAGTACTGCAACTGTGAAACAGTTACACTTCTACAGTAGTCAGGAAAAGTTCACAACTGTTGCAGTCCAAGCCAAGCCCTTCAGAATGTACAATAGTGCCAACAGACTGGGCCACAGGGTACCACACAGTCAACTGTATGTACTGCACGTGTGTAGTTCAGCAGCCTCTATCTACACTCTGTACAATCTCCGTAGGAGGTAAAGACGTTTTGTGATCAAATGAGTTGTATCTGGAACATAATAAGGCATAACGCACAGAACAGTCTGTATTGCAGGAGGCAGTAGGCTTGCAGTACCCCAAGTCATGTTAGTAGTTGCAATATAGGTGGTGTATACTGTACTGTACATCCACATACCTTGTGGCAGCTCACCCCTGATACCCCCACATTTGTAACAGCCTAGGTCATTTATGGTGCTCATGACCTGGACTCAATAATACAAGACCATATACCACTGTTACATACACTGGCCTCTTGAGGGTGCACATGTGTTGTGTAGGTGATGCCCACACATATATGGTCCCAGCCCCAGTGTATGTGTGGGGGGGAGGTACAACAGCAGTGTACTAATGGCAGCAATGGCAGTGTGATATACTCACAGCCCACTACAGAACAACCCCCAACAGCATGACAGATGTGCAGAGCTTGGTATGTAGATGGGGACAGAGGCTGGAACACAACACAGGCATATATATGGAACACTGTTGCCATACACTAAGCAAAGTGCTGATGTTACAGGATAGTCTGCAACATACCCTTAGTCATGGAATTGAGATTAGCTATAGACATGGATGTAGCCATGTACCGGTAGCACGCAACACACACACTGCCATTGTCATAACCGACACAGTGGACAGACAACACATGATAGGCATACCTCTGCCCAGCAAGAGGTAGGCCCACAGTAGTGACCTATGCAGGCAGACTGCATTCCAAGGTACACTAGTATGTACACACACACACACACACACACACACACACACACACACACACACACACACACACACACACACACACTGTAACACCAGTACTATGCAAAGCATTTCACAACTCTAGCCACAGTCTGTCTGTAGTTCCTGGACCTCCTACAAATATGTGTCCACTCTGAGCATGCATGTTCTCCTGTAAGAGGTATTGCTACCTGCTGCCTGTATCACTGATGCCCACACACAGGACAGATGTCCATCACCCAAGAAATGTGAAGGAACCATGGCCACATGCTGTAGGGATTTATAGTGGTGGTTGCTATGACAGCAGTAATTCAATGTAGTACACATGTGTCATTTTATATATATATATATATATATATATATATATATATATATATATATATATATATATATATATATATATATATATATATATATATAGCTATCTGGATAGGTATATGTACATATATTTCCACCATATGTCCTGGACATGGAGTGTAGCCATATGCCAGCCCCTACAGTCCCAATGTCGTAGTGCAAGGGGATGTCAGGTATGTATAGCAGGTATATTACTAGACTGTTGCTACTCTCATTGGGATTATCTTCACAGACATGGTGTGTGTGGATGCTGACATCTGCTTATAACGTGTGCCATTGGCTACTGACAGACATCCTACGGAAATCATTTTTAAGTACCGCTGCTAGCATATAATGTCCCTGTGGAGTGCAGCAGAGACATTGGCCACTATATATGGATCTTTGGACACACCATGTACAGTCCAGAGGTATACATATATTCCCTTAGTGCACCACATGTGTACCAGGCCTGACAATATGGATTTAGACAGCCATGTAGATGGGTATAACACATAACAACTGGTATACATTTGGCACCATAGGTGTTGGATTCACACACTCCTGTCTGGCCTGACACATAATGACTGCTGGTACAGGGGTGCCATGGACACACACTACCCACTAGATATTGACATACATCTGTACAGCATCCTGCTGGTCTGTCTGACATACATGACGTTTAAGGGAGGCACAGCATCAGTACATCTGGCAAGTATCTTCACATGACATCCCACTGGTTAAGTACACTAAGCTGCTAGGCATGTAATAATGCACCGTGCAGGCTACAAGCAGACTAGCTCAACACTGACCTACATCTCTTATGGGGGAATGCATATGTACCTGCGGATTCACTTCAGAAGCTCGAATTTACAAAATCTCGAACTGCAAATAACCGAAACCAAAAAATTGAGTTTCGTAAACTCAAACTTCTGAAATGAAACCAAAAAAAAAAAAAGACAAACTTTGCTTTTGCAGGGGGGCTTCACCCCCCTGCACCCCCCCAACTCCCCTACTTAAATATACCAACTCCAAGATCGCGCTACAGTGGGGAAATGGGAAAAATCCCGTCTTGCGCTGTATGCGGAAGTGCAAAACGGGAGATTTCTCATTTCCTGTCAACACCGCAAAAAATAAAACGTGCATTACACAGAGTGTACAAGAATCCTTGCCTCTGTGTGCACGCAATGTATTAAGGTAAGTAAACTTTTATTTTTAAAAACTACACATATTCGATTTACTGAAATCTCGATCATATGGTCTCGACCATATGAAATTTGAGATTTCAGTAATTCGATTATGTGAAGTGTTCCCGTACCTGCATATATAGCAGGCTCAACAGCCATGTCACAGCACAGGGTAAGATACACCTGTGTGACAGTGCATAACCACAACCAATGTGAACACAGCCACAGCCACATATGGTAGGCTAGCATAATATTACAGTATATGGACTAGCTGTTCTACACTATCCTCATATGTGCCAGTCACAGAATGTCCCTGCATATACTGGACTGCTACACAGTTTGGTCTGATGGCTGTCTGTGGTATGGGACATGTGTGTGTATGGCCCTACAAACATATATGGCAAAACGGTACCATACAATGGGGCAGCATGTAACATCTGATAGAAGGGGAGCTAGGACAATGACATCTACCACAGTCTGTACACAGGCTACAGTACATATTAATAATACACACACTGCCACCATTCACCATCACTACACAGATCTCAGTACTGTGCAAACATCCGCAGAATGTCCAGAGTATGTCATGAAATATAACCCCTACTGTACATGACATGTGTAGCAATCTGATATATCACTGGCTTGTTATCAGATATGATGACACTATTTATGGCATACAGCACATATGCACCACTTCATGCATGCCATATGTACAAACATTGACAGTGGTGTGGCTGACAGCACATACACAGGGCCAGTATAGACATGTTGCTGTGATAACCTTGTATATTTTCCATTGTAACGGTGTTTGATGCAACATATGTCCGATGAGGGATATGAAGTCAGTAACTGTCATGGCCTTCACCATCTACAGACTGCAATCCTCACACTACCATCTGCATTCCACATAGAGATGCACTGTGGATAACACATGAAACCATAGGCACAACACTGCCCAGTCTGTAGATGACCCTGCATATGGGGATTCCTCATATACATGGAACTGACATGGCAGGTATTACTACATGTATGACAGGCATATCCAGACAAACACTATTAAACCAACATTACTCCAAATGCAGTATAGCAGCACTTACAGTCTGTAGTCAGGTCAGGCACCCCCCCCCCCTGTTTGTTGCCCTCTTTCCACAGTGTATGTTGCAGGAGGGAAATACCCATTCCATCTGAGATGCTGTATGCCAAACAGCAGATCTAGTTCCTGCTCACAGCAACTGAAAAGGCACAACACCACCCTGATGTTCCTAGGTATTGGAATGTGTTTCCATACAATTGGCTATGGGGTTGTTACCACAGCTGTTCCACATGCAATCAGCTAGGGAAGGGCTGCAATTCATGCAGAGGCCATCAGCTGATCATGAGCATCACATAAATACACATGCTGCTGCCTAAGCAAGGCAGGTGTGGGTCTCCACATCCACCAGAGAGGGAGTAGGGGAGGCAGACAGAGGCAAATACATGTCAGGGAGGGGTGGGAGTGTAAAACCAAAGCATGTTTGTGTCACACACCTACCAGCAGAGGGTATCAAATCCCCAACAACTATGTAGTGTTATCACAGTTTGATGCAGTTATTGGATGCACCACATGGGTTACCTGATGTGGAGCACTCAGAACATATATTTGAGGGTGAGTGACATCTGCAACAGGGATACAGTAAATATACAGTAGGTGTTGTACATGTAAATCCAAACGGAGTGCAGTAAGCCAAAAACGAGGTGTCGTACACATGCCTGTCTGCATGAACAGGTGCCAGCATCAACAGAGGTACACTCACACAGTGATGCACACATATTGACACACTTGGCAGGGCCAGGAGTGCAACTCATCACTAGTGGGATTGCCACAACATATCAATGTGCAGGTATCACATGCACCACATGGGTCATACATAGGCCGTATGGGCAAAGAGTAAGAGGAGATGTCAGACATCAGACAGCATGCGTTAGTATGCCCTGGCAGGTTATAGTTTGTGTGGATGTGGACATACGCACCATACAACACATACACATGAACACACAGGGTGCCAGTTATGCATAGGTGCATGTCTACATGGGTGTGTGGTGTTCAACTGTGCCAGCAGGCTGTACAAGGGTAGGCGATGGGCATAACTTGGCATCAGGCCACATGACAATGGTCTGCATCATGGCAGAGGCCTGTAGTTACTGAATTTGCCCACACAGGTGGGTATTGCATCCCCCATCCAGTCACCTGGGTGACTATTGTGTGTGGCCAATGCTGTACACCACATGCTATGTATGTGTTCCTTAGTCCATAACATGGATGGTGTCTGGGATGTGCACACCTCCTACATGCATGTACAGTGACATGTGGAACTGTACCTGGGGTGTCTGGCCCATGTTGTGAACACAGATTATCATCAGATGTGCCAGTCTTGGCCACCTGAGGCAGGAACTGGTACTGGGCAGCAGGTTTACCCTTCACCTACATTGATGGCATGCCAACAGCATTCCCTGATGTCCGTGTCATCTGTCCGTACAGGATATGTTGTCAGGCATGGTATGTCTGTTGTAAGTCACATATGAAGGCATCACAGGTGGTGCAGGTGTCCATTGGGGAACATGGTAGAGATGCACTGTCTACATGTATGTGCATATTGGACAGATGGGCAGGGTGACATGCCCTCTCTAGGGCACTGCTATCACTGCATAGCTACTATCAGTGGCCAATATGCAGTGTACTACCCACATATTGGCTGCTGCCTAGGCATGTGTGTTCATATGACACATGGGTTGAGTGTGTGCTCTGGGTAATAGTGGGGTTGCTAACTTGGATTGTCTGGCCTTGATGTCACATGTAGGGGTATGGCTTTGCACCCCAGCCTCCCAGCAAATTTACATGTGTTATCCCTATATGGTTGACATTGTGATATATACTACAGCCACCATAAAATAAATTAGCAAAACCCCCTCCACAATGCCCAAAGTTGACACACACTCACCTCTACACAGGATATGAGTTACAAACACACACCTGTCATGTCTGGGAGTAGAACCACTACCAAACTACTTTATTACACTACAGCACTATGCAGTTATAGTACGTGCCATGTACATTACTTGAGTGCTACTCCCCAAAGGTGTATTTCACAGTGAATGACATCAACAGGATTACCAAAGTAAGGCATTTCAACTGTACTGCAAGTGACTAGCCTAAAATGCATTGCTCCCTACATAGACAGTGAGACACACACAGAACATCCACAACTGACATGTGTGGGTATAGAACCCCTGACCGAGATCTATATCACACTACAGCATAGAGATGCTATACGCCACACCACAGGGATTACTAAACTAAACTAGACATCAGCAGGATTGGCAATGTAGGGCATTTGAAATGTATTGCGAGTGAGGAGCCTATGATGCATTGCTCCATACACAGACATTGCAACACACACAAAACATCCAGAACTGCCATGGGTGGAGATGTAGCCCTACCACAGTTCTAATCCCACTACAGCAGTACGCAGTTACAGGACACCCTACAGAGATTACTGGGCTATAAATTTCCCACAGGTGTATTTCTAGGTGTGTGACATAAGCAGCCTTGCCAAAGTCGAGTATGTGTATTGTACAGGATGTGAGTGGCCTAAAAAGCATTGCTCTATACTGAGTCAGACACACACACATACAGATTCACACAGCAACACACACAGTTGCCAGGTCTAGGGGTTAGAACACCTACCTCACTACAGCAGTACACAGTTACAGGACACGCTATGGAGATTACTGGGCTATGCTTTCCCCTGAGGTGTATTTCTAGGTGAGTGACATCAGCAGCCTTGCCAAAGTTGAGTATGTGTATTGTACAGGATGTGAGTGGCCTAAAAAACATTGCACTCTACTCAGTCAGACACACACACAGATTCAGACACCAACGGTTGCCAAATCTGGGGTTAGAACACCTACCTCACTACTTTATCACACTACAGTAGTACGCAGTTGCAAGGTGAGCTACAGAGACTACTGGGTTATGGGTTCCCCAGAGGTGTATTTCTAGGTGAGTGTCATCAGCAGCCTTGCCAAAGTTGAGCATGTGAATTGTACAGGGTGTGAGTGGCCTAAAAAGCATTGCTCTCTACTCAATCAGTCACACACACATGCACAGATTCACACACTTGCCAAGTCCGGGGTTAGAACACCTACCTCACTACTTTATCACACTTCAGCAGTTACAAGACACGCTACAGAGATTATTAGGCTATGATTTCCCCAGAGGTGTATTTCTAGGTGCATGACATCTGCAGTCTAGCCAATGTTGTGTATATGAACTGTACCAAGTGTGAGTAGCCTATAAAGCATTTCTCTCTACATAGGCAGAGACCAAAACATGCACACATACACACACTCACACAGTTGCCAAGTCTGGTGTTGGGACTACTACCTAACTAGATGATCAGTACAGCAGTACACAGTTATGGGACGTGCCATGGGGATTACTGAGCTACAGCTCCCCCAAAGGTGTATTTTACATTGGATGACCTCAGCAGGCTTGTCATGATACTGCTATGGGGAGGGTGGTGTGTGCATGGGCTGTAACCCATTCTTGTAGGGTTTGACATGCCACATGCTGGCACACACAGGGGCATATGCTACAGGTACATGTATACAGCTACTAGGTGACATCTTCCTTGTACAGCCATGTTGCACAGCTGGTATGGGCAACATGCCGTCATGCTGACAGATACTGGTGGCTAGTATCTACAGTGAGTGACACCTGCACCTCATGGGTTTGGGGCCATTTGGCTGTGTGCTGGGTGGGACAGGCCCAGATGGCTCCTTGTCACAGTCACCCTCTTCAACACATCTATGTCTGACTACCTTTGGCTTATTATAGTGTGTTGCCCTTACATATATCTCTGTATTCCTATCCACTGTATGTGCAAGGCAGGAGTTGTGCATACTGACATGTGTCTGCACTGAGAACTGCAACTGCCAGATGTGTCTGGTCCACTGTTGTTTGCTGACATGGCCTTATTGTGTTTAAGTGTGTGAGCATTCCCAGTATGAGATGTCAGTATGTTGTTGACTGACATTGCCTTCATTCCTCTAAGTGTGTGAGCATGCCCAGTATGGCCATCTATATTGCATATGTAGATCACGTCCAGGTGGTTTGTGCTGCAGTGCTGACCTTTGTGTTGTACACTGACAGGTAGCATGCTGTGTCTGCAGGGTATACATCAGTCATTTGTCATTGTCTGTTGCTACATTTCTGCTTAGCAGGGGGGACACCAAACTGTTTCTACATTTCTACACGGGGTGGGGGGCACACCTAACTGTTATTATAAGTGTACATAAGATGGTGGGGCACACCTTACACTTTTACACAGTTGCTAGGACTGTACTTGTATGTCAGGTACACCATTTAAGTCTGTAGTCTTACCTATCGTGCTGGCTAGAGGCATACCAGTGTACTACAGATCGTAGCTTACACTACCTACATATTAGTTTCTGACTTCATAGCCTTCACAACTGACATCCAACTGGCTGGCCTGCTGTAGTCTGTCTGTGTAGGGCTGGGGTAGGGGTTACCCATGGGGCTCATTCAGAGGCCATAGTACATCATTTGTTTGTTTGTCTACACCTATCCTGCTGGCTGTGACTGTTGTTGGGTATGTGCCCCCCCCACTGGCATGTGTGAGTTACTTACCTTGTGGGTGTCCCAGTATTGAGGATGGTCATGCAGGGCTGCCTATGTCGGATGCACATAGTACACTCCCTATACATGGTTGAGCACAGGTAATGTCATGTTTGGCATCCCTTTTACTGTATGTGCGACTCGGAGTGAGGTGTCATTCCCTGGGTCCCTACTGTGTCAGTGTATGTGCTATGTGTTGCCTCTTTGCCAAGGCCATTGTTGTTTCTCCTTCGAGTCACTCTGCACCTGTGCAGGCCTTGGCACTGGTGGGGGGCTGTGTGGCCCTGCCTCATGCTGTTCCTGCTGCAGCTGTTTCCACAGGATCATATTGTGCAGCATGGCACATACAAGGACAATTTGGGTACATGTAGTAGGTGAGTACTGCAAGGCTGCACCGGATGTGTCCAGGCACCAGAACCGTGACTTGAGCATCCCAAACACATGCTCTATTATGATTTATGTTTTTGCATGTGCGTCATTATGGAGTTCTTGTTCACGTGTGTGTGTGTGTGTGTGTGTGCATTTCTGCTAGGTGTCATCAGCCATGGCTCCAGTGCATATCCAGCATCCCCCACTAGGTGACTGTGTGGGATGTCCCCATTGGCAAATGTCTGGTACAGCTGCATCAGATGCCAGATGTGGGAATCGTGGTAGCTTCCAGGGCAGCCAGCACGCACATTCATTATTATGCCCTGGGCATTGCACATGACCTGGCAGTTGATGGAGGGGAAGCCCTTGCTGTTGATATAGACCCTACCCCACTCACTGGGTGGTGCTTTAATGCATATGTGTGTGCAGTCTATTGCACCCACTACCTCAGGGTATTCTGCTGTTTGGTGGAACAGTTGCATATTGCTGGCCAACGCCTGACGGGTGTTGGGGAAATATACGTGCTCACCGGCATGTGCTGACATGGCATGCAGGAACTGGTGGAGTACCCTGGATGCTGATGCCTGTGAAATCCCCATCATATCCCCAGTTGGCTTTTGGAAGGTACCTGTAGCTAGTATTCTTAGGCCTACACATACCTTGGTATCCACTGAGATGGGTTCCCCTCTGTTACTTGTGTGTGTCAGGCATGGCCAGCACAGCTCAACAATTTGCTGTAAGAGGCCCCTCACCATTGCCAAGGTCTGCACAGAATGACTCGGAGGTGGAACAGCCTGAGCCTGCCTCAGTAGGCAGAAGGAGGTGTGCCCAGTATGCTCTGGCCTTGGCAAAGAGGCAACGCACAGCGCATACACTAACACAGGAGGGACCCAGGGAATTACACCTCTCTCTGACTCGCACATACAGTAAAAGGGATGCCAAACATGACACTACCTGTGCTCAACCATGTGTAGGGAGTGTACTATGTGCATCCAACATAGGCAGCCCTGCATCACCACCCACAATACTGGCAGATCCACAAGGTAAGTCACTCAACCTACCAATTTCCAAATGGAGTAGGTATGTGTTGTTTTCTGTATCTATGGTATGGATGTGAGCATGCAAGGGAATCGGGTTTCTGAATGGTATGCCAGCAGATAGTAGACACCTACAGTGGCACTATGAGATCTGTAACAAATACTGGTGTCATCATAGTAGCCAGTACTACACAAGGTGACAAAACCCACTGCAGGAAATGTTCTGGGCCACATGTGTGTCCATATGACTCACGCATGCCAGTCAGGGAGATTTACATACCCAACAACAGTCTCAGCCAGCAGGACAGGTGTAGACAAACACAAACAAAGGCTGTGCTATGGCCTCTGAATGATGCCTATGGGTAAACCCCTCCCCCAGGTCTACACAGACAGACTACAGCAGGTCAGGCAGTGGGATGTTAATTTTAAATGGAAAGAAGTCAGAAACTAATTTGTAGGTCAATCAAACCTAAGACGTGTAATACACTGATATGCCTCTAGTCAGCATGATAGGTTAGAATACAGAATGAAATGGAGTACCTGACATACCAGTACAGTCATAGCAAATGTGTACAAGTGTCAGGTGTGCCCCCCCATCCTATGTAGAAATGTAGAAACAGTCAGGTGTGCCCCCCAATCCTGTGTAGAAATGTAGAAACAGTCAGGTGTGACCCCAATCCTGTGTAGAAATGTAGCAATAGTCAGGTGTGCCTCCCAAATTCTTTGTAGAAAAGTAGAAACAGTCAGGTGTGTCCCCCATCCTACGTAGAAATGCAGTAACAGTCAGGTGTGCCCCCCAATCCTGTGTAGAAATGTAGAAACAGTCAGGTGTACCCCCCAATCCCGTGTAGAAATGTAAAGATAGTCAGGCGTGACCCCCCAATTCTGTGTAGAAATGTAGAAACAGTCAGGTGTGCCCCCCAATCCTATATAGAAATGTAGTAACAGTCAGGTGTGCCCCCCTCCTCCTATGTAGACATGTAGAAACAGTCAGATGTGTCCCTTCCTCCAATCCAGTGTAGAAATGTAGTAACAGTCAGGTGTGCCCCCTCCCAACCTCTGTGAAGAAATTTAGAAACAGACAGGTGTGCCCCCCCTCCTAATCCTGCGTAGAAATGTAGTAACAGTCAGGTGTGCTCCCCTCCCCTAATCCTGTGTAGAAATGTAGAAACAGCCAGGTGTGCTCCCCCCAACCCTACTTAGAAATGTAGTAACAGTCAGTCAGGTGTGCCCCCAAACCTATTTAGAAATGTAGTAATGATCTGGTGTGCCCCCCACATTCGATGTACACACGTGGTAACAGTCAGATGTGCCCCCCCCACAATCCTATGTAGAAATGCAGTAACATGAATGCATAAGTATAACACCAGTAGAGCACAGATGCCCAGAGGTGGCCAAGGTAGCAGTATAGATTGTAGCATTTGCACAATATGCAGGTATGCATGTGTTAGGATGGTGTGTGTTTCATATTGTGTGAGAGTGGTCAGTATGTATGCATGATGAGGTATGACCTGGTGGCCATTGCCCACTACTGCTGATCTCAGGGCCAATTCATCTCAACTGCAGTGCCAAAGACAATTCCCACCAGTATAACACATGCTAGCAGTAAGCCATTGTAAATGTATGGTGGTAATATGTGTCACCATCTGACAGACTGACATAGCATGGCTGTTGGGCTAGATATACAAGCAGTACACAGGGTTGTACATACAGGTATGCATCACATTATCTGGTCCTGTAGTAGGGGATACCAGTGTTATCTGCCCGAACACTTGCAGATCACAAAGGAGGTAGGACTGATGTATTGGGAAACAGCTGATCTACCTGCACATGCCAGCATAACTGGAATGCCCCATGCATATCTGTGTGTCAGATGCAAGTAGTGTCCATAGCACACATGCACCCAGCTCATGCAAACACCACCCACAGGTATCTCTCTGTTCATATCCCTGCTGTGGGGAATGGGTACAATATGACCCCACCTGTATATGGAAATAGCGAAAGAATGCAGCATGCAGTGCAGGTGTCCCATGCAGGTGTGTCTCTAGCCATAGGTAGCACCCTGCCAGCATCCACACCACCTGATCAAGACTGATAGAAGGTATTGACATGAACACCTAGTACACCTACACTGTCACTCCAGGGGAATATACTGTATGGTGGTCTGAGACTGTAAGACTGACAGAATGCAATTGCCTGCCACATCTGGCCAGCATCAACAACAAATGGCCCACAGGCCTCTGCCAAAAGCCTATGTCTCACACGTACTGCCAATGCATATTATGTCATGGACACCCAAATAACAACATAGCACACTTCACATAAGCCATATGCAAGGCCATTTGGACAAACCACAGTAACATATCCACCATGTCCCACTGCATGAACTGTGGACCAACACCAAAACACAGCTGTGATGGGCTGATAACCTTAGGGAAAGTATCAGAGAATGTATGCATAATGTATGGAAGAGGATAGAATAACAGAGGGGGGGTGGGAGCATGGGCAGCATGGAATGTGCAAGGTCTGACATAAAGCTGTGTGCACACACTATCCCCTGGCTGCAAACCCATAAATGGGTGGCTACATACCTGCCCGTACCCCACAATGTGGTAATGTCCTAACTCATGGCCCCTGCCTCTGGGTAACCTGTGTGAATCTGTATAGCTGTGAGGTACTGCCACAGCAATATAAGCCATACAGTCATGTTGATGGATGTACAAGTATGTGATCCTCTGCCAGCACTGTACCAAGGTGCTGAACCGGATACACAGATCCAGCAGCAAGTATCTGTAGCTCCCCCTCCAGAATGGCATAATTTACCATGAATATGTCTGCATCTGCCCACAATACCGGACACAGCTGCAGTCACCCTTGTCCCCAAAGACATCACTGTGAGCAAGAATGTCCACCTGACAGTACATGAGGACAAAAAAAATCACAGTGTATAACAGAACACATGCCTGAATATCTCTGCTAACAGCAGTGCCATGTAGCTGAAGCAGCACAGACACAATCACCTACAGTACACACTATCCCCTGCACAGTTTGCCCCATATTGCCAAATGATCAACAGATAACCTGCAGAAACAGTTTGCTACCTGCAGGTGTACAACACAAAGGTCTGCAATGGAGTACAAACTATCTGGAATCGATCCACACATTTAATACAGAAGGGCATACTGGGCATGCTCACACACTTAAACAAATGAAGCCCATGTCTGCAAACAATAGTGGACCATACATATCTAGCAGTTGCAGATGTTAGTGCATACACTCCTCAGTATGTACCAGTCATGCTTTGCATGCACAGTGGATAGTAATACAGACATATATCCAAGGACAACACACTATAGTAAGCCAAAAGTAGACATACAGAGATGTGTGGAAGAGAGTGACTGTGACAAAGAGCCATCCATTATGAGGCCTGTCCCACCCAGTACACAGCCAAATGGCTACAACCACATGAGGTGCAAATGTCACTCACTGTAGACATTAGCCACCAGTATCTGTCAGCATTACAGACTATGTGGTGCAAGTGCTAGCTGTGCAACATGAATGTACAAGGAAGTAGCCATCTAGCAGCTGTATACATGTACCTGCAGAATATAACTCTGCGTGTGCCCACATGTGGTGTGTCAACCTCTAAATTAATGGGTTATGGCCCATGCACACACACTGCCCTCCCCATAGCCCTACTATGACAAGCCTGCTGAGGTCATCCACTTTGAAATACACCTTTGGGAAAAGTGTAGCCCAGTAATCTCTGTGGCACATCCTATAACTGTGTACTGCTCTAGTGTGATAAACTAGTTAGGTAGGAGGTCTAATCCTAGACATGGGAACTGTGTGTATGTGTGTGTGTGTGTGTGTGTGTGTGTGTGTGTGTGTGTGTGTGTGTGTGTGTGTGTGTGTCTGTGACGAAAGCAATGCCTTTTTAGGCTAGTCACACCCACTACAATTGAAATGCCTTACTTTGACAAGGCTGCTAATATCATTCACTGTAAAATACACCTTTGGGAAAATGTAGTCTATTAATCTCCATGGTGCATCCTATAAATGTGTACTGTTGTAGTGTGATAAACTAGTTAGGTAAGAGTTCTAATCCCAGACATGGCAACTGTGTGTGTGTGTCTATGTCTGTTTATGGAGCAGTGTTTTTTTAGACTACTCACGCTCACTACAATTAAAATGTCCTACTTTGGCAAGGCTGCTGATGTCACTCACTGTGAAATACACCTTTGGGGAAGGTGTACACCAGTAATCCCTGTGGTGCATCTGATGACAGTGTAATGCTGTAGTGTGATATCAAATGCTTATAGGGGCTCTATTCCCACACATGGCAGGTGTGGATGTTTGTGTCTGTGTCTGTGTAGGGAACAATGCATTTTAGGCTAGTCACACTCATTACAATTCAAATATTCTACTTTGGCAAGGCTGCTGATGTCATTCACTGTGAAATACACCTCTGGGGAATGAGTACTCCAGCAATCCCTGTGGTGTGTCCTATAACAGCATAATGCTGTAGTGTGATGTAAAACTATGGTAGGGGTTATATTCCCACACATGGCAGGTGTGGATGTTTGTGTAGGGAGCAATGCTTTTCAGGCTAGTCACACTCACTACAATTCAACCGTCCTACTTTGCTAAGCCTGCTGATGTCATTCACTGTGAAATACACCTTTGGAGAAGAAGTTGTCCAGTCATCTCTGTGGCATGTCCTAAAACAGCATAATGCTGTAGTGTAATATAGAACTCTGGTAGGGGTTCTGTTCCCCCATGTGGCAGGTGTCTATGTAGCAAGCAATGCTTTTTTAGGCTACTCACACTCACTACAATTCAAATGTCCTACTTTGGCAAGGCTGCTGATGTCATTCACTGTAAAATACGCCTTTGGGTAAGGTGCATTCCAGTAATCTCCATGGTGTGACCTATAACAGCATAATGCTGTAGTGTGATATAGAACTCTGGTAGGGGTTCTCTTCCCTCACATGGCAGGTGTGGATGTGTGTAGGGAGCAACGCTTTTTAGGCTAGTCACACTCACTGCACGTCAAATGCCCTACTTTGGCAAGGCTGCTGATGTCATTCACTGTGAAATACACCTTTGGGGAAGGAGCTCTCGAGTAATCCCTGTGGCGCATCCCATAACAGTGTGATGCTCTAGTGGTAAGGGTTCTATTCCCACACATGGCAGGTGCGGATGTTTGTTTGTGCAGGGAGCAATGCATTTTAGGCTACTCACACTCACTACAATTCAAATGTCCTACTTTATCAAGGCTGCTGATGTCATTCACTGTGAAATACACTTTTGGGGAAAGAATACGTCAGTAATCTCAGTGTTGTGTCCTATAGCAACGTAATGCTGTAGTGTGATATAGAACTCTGGTAGGGGTTCTATTACCACTCATGGCAAGTGTGGATGTTTGCGTGTGTGTTTTTATCTCTGTGTAGGGAGAAATGCTTTTTAGGCTAGTCACACTCATTACAATTCTAATGTTCTACTTTGGCAAACCTGCTGATGTCATTCACTGTGAAATACACCTTCGGAGAAGGAGCACTCCAATAATCCCCATGGCATGTCCTAAAACAGTGTAATGCTGTAGTGTGATATAGTACTCTGGTAGAGGTTCTATTCTCCACACCTGGTGGATGTCTGTGTAGGGAGCAGTGATTTTTAGGCTAGTCACACTCACTACAAATCATATGCCCTACTTTGGCAAGCCTGCTGATGTCATTCACTGTGAAATACACTTTTTGGGAAGGAGTACTCCAGTAATCTCCGTGGAGTGTCCTATAACAGTGTAATGCTGTAGTGTGCTACAGAACTCTGGTAGAATGTCTATTCACACACTTGGCAAGTGTGGATGTTTGTGTGTGTGTTTCTATGTCTGAGTAGGGAGCAATGCTTTTTAGGCTAGTCACACTCACTACAATTCAACTGCCCTACTTTAGCAAGCCTGCTGATGTCATTCACTGTAAAATACACCTTTGGGAAGGAGTACTCCAGTAATCGCCATGACGTGTCCTATAACTGTGTAGTGTAATAAACTAGTTAGATAGGAGTTCTAATCCCAGACATGGCAGGTGTGTGTCTGTGTTTCTGTATGTTTGTGTCTGTGTTTGTTATTCATATCCTGTGTGGAGGTGGCTGTGAGTGTATAACAACTGGACTCATTGTGTAGCGGGTTTTGCAAATATCTTATATGTTGGCCCTAGTATATGTCACAATGTCCACCTTATAGGGATAACAGATGGGAAATAGCTGAGAGGCTGGGGTGCAAATCCATATGACATCAAGACCTCGCGAACAAAGTTGGCAAACCTTGTATTACCCAGAGAACACTCTCAACCCATGTCTCATACACACACACACACACACACACACACACACACACACACACACACTTGCCTAGGCAACAACCGCTATGTTGGTAGTACCCTGCATATTGCCCACTGATAGTAACCATGGTGTGATTGCAGTGGGTTACAGAGGGCATGGCACCCTGTCCATCAGTCCAATAGGCACGTACATGCAGACAGTGCATTTTCCCTATGTTCCCCACTGCACACCTGCAACACCTGTGGTGCCATCATATCTGACCCAAAAGGACATACCATGCCTTAAACACATGCCCTGTATGGACAGATGCCATTGACACCAGGGAATACATATTTCATGCTATCAATTTAGGTGCAGAGTCAACCTGCTGTCCATTACCAGTTCTTGCCACATGATGGCAGGACTGGCACATCTGATGATAACAATCTGTGTACACAACATGGGCCAGACACCCCAGGTACAGTTCCACATGTCACTGTATATGCATGTGGGACGTATGCACATCCCAGACACTGTCCATGTCATAGACTAAGGAACACATACATGGCAAGCAATGCACAGCAATTGACACACAATAGTTACCCAGGTGACTGGATGGTGAATACAATACCCACCTGTGTGGGCCAATCCAGACACTACACCCCTAAGCTACACTGCAGATCATTGTCATGTGGCCTGCTACCAAGGTATACCCATCACCTAGCCTTGTATGGCCATCTGGCACAGTCGACCACTACACACCTGTGAAGCAATGCACCGATGCATGTCAATACTAGCACCCTGTGTCTGTGTGTGTGGTGTATGATGCCTATGACCACATTCACACTCACTACAACCCCCATTGGCATACTGAAGTATGCTGTCTGATGTCAGACACCTCCACATACCCTTTGCCCATATAACCTCTGGATAACCCCTGTGGTGCATGTGATACCTGCACAGTACTGTATTGTGGCAATCTAACTAGTGAAGAGTTGTATTCCTGACCCTGACAACTGTGTCAGTGTGTGTAGGCCACTGAGAGAGTGTGGCTGTGTTGACGCTGACATCTGTTCATGAGGATAGGCATGTGTACTACACCTACTGTATAGCCACCATATCACTGTTGCAGATGTCGCTCATTATTATATATATATTTGGAGGGCTCCTCGATATGTATCTTATGTGGTGCATCCAATAACTGTATAGATATGTGATAGCAATATATAGTCAGTCAGGGGTTTGATACCCTGTACTGGTATGGGTAGTAACACAAGCATGCTCAAGTTTTACTCTCCCATCCCTCCCTGACTTATCTTTGCCTCTGTCTGCCTCACTCACTCCCTCTCTGGTGGATGTGGAGACTTACACCTGCTTTGCTTAGGCAGCAGCATGTGTATTGTAAGTGATGCTCATGATCAGCTGATGACCTCTGCATGAATTGCAGCCCTCCTCTAGCTGATTGCATGTGGAACAGCTGTGGTAACATTCCCATAGCCAATTGCATGGAAACACATTTTAATATCTAGGAACATCATGTTGGTGTTGGGCCTTTACATTCACTGTGTGCAAGACCAAGATCTGTTGTTTGGCAAACAGCATCACAGATGGATTGGGGATCTACTTCTAACAACATACACTGTGGAAACAGGCCAACACGCAGGAGGGGGATGTACCTGACATGACTACAGAATCTAAGTGCTGCTATACTGCATTTGGAGTAATTATGGTTTAACAGGGTGTGTGTGGATATGGCTGTCCTACATGTTTTAATATCTGTCATGTCAGTACTATGTTTATAAGAACCCCCCATCTGTAGGGTTATCTGCAGACTGGACAGTTTGTCATGCCTTTTGTTTCTTGTGTTACCCACAGAGCACCTATCTGTGAACTGCAGAAGCATAGTGTAAGGATTGCAGTCAGTACATGGTGACAGACATGAGAGTTACTACTGTATTCAACTGGACGTATAAGAGAATTTAAGTTCCTCTTATCTGCACTTTTTTCAAATAATACAGAATTTTAACTGATTTATTTGTGTTGCATGGAATATTAACTGAACTGGAAGTTTTGACTCTGTTTTCTCACTTAGTGTTTGCTAGATTCTATTGCCTGTTAGAATTCCTGCATAGACAGTAATTACAGTCGGAGGTAGTCTCATTCATTGATATCCTGTTACTGCCTATTTAAGTGGTACATTTTGGAATATTTTTTGCTTAAAACCTGAGCTTTGGCCAGCTACGATCTAGCTGTATTCAACTGGACGTATAAGAGAATTTAAGTGCCTTTTATCTGCACTTTTTTCAAATAATACAGCATTTTAATTGATTTATTTGTGTTGCATTGAATATTAACTGAATTGGAAGTTTTGACTCTGATTTTTCAGTTAGTTCCCCACCCAGCCATCCTGGTTTTGTTTTGGTGTTAATCTTGGTGGCTTTGAAACTGCCTGCCCCTTTTGTAAAGTTGTGTTTGGATACTCCTTCTGGGCCCATCTCATTTGCTCACTCAACTGAGTGCAGTGAGATCATATTTTGATTTCAGGCACTCCTACTGTGTACAAAGAGAGCATCTGGGAAAGAAAAAAAAATTAAGCTTGTTTCCTGCCTTTCCTGTAAGTGGTCTAGACTGTTTGTAGGTTTCTGAGCCCCCAAGGCTTTCTGTTTAGGAGGGAAGCCTTCTAGCTTAATTTTGTTTCTTAGAATTAGCCAGTTTTCTAGTTTCAGCACTCAAATCTGTTTCTTTGAGCTCAGCACTTGTTCAGTACTCGTTGTAAGCACTAAATAAACTGCAAAATACTAAAGCACTCAACTTTCCTCACTTGTCTAGAGGAAAGCAGTGTTTAGTACTTAATAAATAAGCACCTATCCAGGCATGTCTAAGGGTCAGCTCCTGGTGATTTCTCCTGTCTACCTGATGAATCTGGGCATCTTGGGACAATGCAGCAATTGCCTCATGTACACAGACAACCCTCTCCTCCTACCACCCAACACTACAACTTGTGAGAGATGCACTTATATAGCCAAACTGGAACTAAAGCTGTCTTCACCCAAGACTGGACTAGACAGTCAAGAGGAGAAGGTAAACACTTGCACCACACCACACTCATCATATAGTCCCTCAAAACCTACACCACAAAACACACACATAGAAACACAAAACACACACCTACATTCACAGAGACTCTCAATAAAATCCTGCCCAAGCATCAGGGACCTCCAAAGCAGAAACGCAAGCAAACTCCACCCCCCAACACAACCCAAATGACACATAGCCCACAAACTCAGTGTGCCACTCAATCACAGATCATAAGGCATAATGTACCCAACACTCTAGTCATAGGTGACTCTATAGACAGGCACAATGATGTTCCACTCACCAGGCTAAACAAGGAGAAAGTTACAGTCAGCTGCCTGTCAGGTGTCAGGATCCACCACATAATGCATGCACTCAGGTCACTCCACAAGTACAAATATGACACTGTCATTGTCCATGTTGGTGTGAATGACCTGAAACGTACCTCCCTGGACTACATGAAAAGAGACATGGAGGAGCTCTCTGATCTTGTAGCCCAGACAGGTATGACCCTAGCCCTGAGTAGCATCCTGCCATCTTCCAGAATGATACCACAGTACAAGGACAAAATGACTGACTTCAACAATTGGCTAAACTTCTGGTGTCATTTTAAGGGGATCCAGTATTTGTCTGCCTGGGATGACATAATCGACAGACCACGATGCTTTGTCAGAGATGGCCTGCACCTGTCGCCCTTGGGATTCCAGATTCTGGCTAAGGCTCTTGCCACCTCTATAGTGCCTTTTTTAGGCAAGGTTCAAATGAAAAATTCACCACCGTAACAGGTACAAGCAAGCAAAATCTGAGGGTAATGCTATTCAATGCTAGAAGTCTAAACCTCAAAATGCACTCACTAGAGGCACTCTTCAAAATAGAGAACATTGACATCTGTGCAGTGGCAGAGACCTGGTTCAAAGCTCCAGAGAGCACCCCTGCGTTACCAGGCTATAATTCATACCACATCTTTTGGCCACCTAACCCAGAATGAAGCACTAAAGGTGGAGGCATGTCCATATTAATTAAGGATATCCACACCTCCAGGCTAGTTGCACAGCATAATGCATCCAAGTGCAACTAACTCTGGGCAAGACCGCAATGCAAATTGTAGCTTGCTACAGACCCCCCACCATGCCCCAGGATTCCTACTCCTCATTTCTTGATACACTGGAAAGTATTAGAGTGCAATCCCTAATAAGGAGCGATTTCAACTACCCCACCATTAACTGGGAAAACTACTCATGTACCAACTCTTTTACTCAATGTTTTCTGGAATTCATAAATTCCAATGCCTTGGATCAACTTATTCACACCCCCACAAGGGGCAGCAATATCCTAGACCTGGTCATTACCAACATGGGCAACCAGTGTTCCACACCAGAGGTCAATTCCTTGTTGGTCAGACCCAACCACAAGCTAATCACCCTAGACATCCACATCCTGCCCCCACCCCCAATTAGGGAAATCACCGTAAAAAACTTCTCCAAAGCCAACAATACACTTTTTAAGACAGAAGTGGCAAACTTCATGACACCCATGCAGACAGACAATAGAGATACGACTGCTGAATCCTACACAAATGCACTTTATAAGCACTTACACGAGTGCATGGATCATGCTATTATTAATAGAACCAAGATGCTATCCTCCAAAAAAAGGAAGCCAATCTGGTGGTCCTCTGCCATAAACAAACTCTACAACAGAAGAAAGAAACTGTTGCAAAAAAGAGTAAAATCCCATGACTGGAGGAACTCCCTGGTCAACCTCAGTAAAAAGCTGAGATTGCTCATAAAATCCTCCAAAGCTAGTTACGAAAACAAAATTGCCACTGACTCTAAAGATAACCACAAAGCATTCTATAGCTATGTCAAGAATCTCAATGGCAACATTCAGATCTGCACTGAGTTACAGCACAATGGCACTAAATATACAGAACCAACTGATATTGCCAACATCCTGGCAGATAGGTTCAGTGCTAACTTTACCCCCCTCTCACCCCCTAGAGGGCCCATCTCTATACCGGAAGAATGCAAAGTTCCTGTAATCACAGCTGCACAGGTAAAAAACACACTCACCAAAGCCAAGAACACAGCATCCATGGGACCTGACAATATCCCAGGCTGCATTCTACATGAACTACAGAATGAACTGGCACCCTACCTAAGTACCATGTTCAATCATAGCCTCGCCTCAGGCTTTGTGCCCACTGAATGGAGCACCACGATGGTTATCCCACTCCACAAAGGGGGAGCCATGACGGACCCCAGGATCTACCGCCCCATTAGTCTAACGAGCCTGGTGTGCAAGGCCATGGAACGTATTCATAGAGATTCATAGATTCATAGATTAGTACTAAGCTAACTGCCCTTGCGAGCCATTTTAAGCCTAGCCAATTATCCCTTGTGAGTCTCAAACCCTGCACCTTGTGTTTGTAAGGCAAACACCTTAACCATTAGGCCACCCTCCCAACCCCTCATCATGGAACTCATAAACTAAGACATTGGTAATCTCCAAACTCTAGACCCTACCCAGTTTGGGTTTGTAAAAGGCAAATCATGTCTCCTAAACCTGATTGGCATCTTTGAAGCAGCCACCAAAGCCATAGATGAGGGTAAGGTGGTTCACACAGCTTATCTAGATCTCACCAAGGCTTTCGACACCATCCCCCCACTCTGGAATTATAGATAAGCTCACTAAACTAGGTATAAATCCCTATGTCACAAGATGGGTTGCCAACTGGCTTACTGACAGAACCCACACTGTGAAAGTAGCAGACTCCAAATCCAACTTCAGACCAGTGACAAGTGGAGTACCACAGGGTTCAGTCCTGGGTCCTCTCCTGTTTGGTATCTACTTCTCTGAAGGTCTTTGGCTAACAAAGTTTGCAGGTGACTGCAAACTAGGAGCCATAATCAAAACTCCTAACGACGTGGACATACTACAAAAGGGCCTCACTGACACAGATGCCTTGTGTCAAAGCCATGGCCTGAAGCTCAATGCCAAAAAGTGTATTGTCATCCCCTTTGGTAAAAACTCTGTACCCATAAACTACCACATAAGTGGTAGTCTACTTAACACCGAAAGTGTGATAAGAGACCTTGGGACACAGGTGGACAGTAGTCTCTCCTTTGATAATCACATTGCCACAGTGGTCAGGAAATCCTTCTACGTGGCTCACCTCATCACAAAAGGTTTCTCATCCAGAAAAAAGAGGTCATTGTTACCCTCTACTCATCACTCATTAGACCCATTATAGAGTACAATGCCCCTTTTGGCATGTACCTCACAAGACATCTACAACAACTGGAAAGGCCTCAGAAATACGTCACAAAGAGGATTACTGGCCTCAAACAGATGCCCTACGCAGACCATCTCAAAAAACTCCAGCTTACTCAGAGGTGATCTCTGCCTAACATATAAAGCTATGTCAAACCCAGAGCTGTTGGACATGCTCCACTTAAAGAAATCCCAATCCCTCTGAGCTACATGCTCTAGGGACCTAAACCTTGTCACCACAATAAACAGAACATGCTGGAGGGATAGATGCCTGTCCCAGAAACTTCCCATACTCTGGAACAGACAGCCTATCTATGTCAAACAGAGCTCTTCATTAGCACTCTTCAAGAAAAATATTGATGATTGGATGGGGCATAGGAAATTCACCCCAGAGATTACTTATGTGGATCTGCTTAGGTTCATAGGTTCATAGGTTCATAGGTTTATACTAGGCTATCTGCCCTAAGGCATATATAAGCCTAGCCCAAAGTTATGTGGCTTACGCCACCCCTTATGTTAGAAATAATGTGCCCATTAGTTTGTTGTGCCTCTGTCCAGCAGTGACACAGAGATGATTCCCGGGGTAAACCTGCAATCTCCCATCCACCGGTCAAGATTTCTCTTGAACAGAGCCAGCGAGGTGCTCTGCCTCACATGGACCGGGATTTTATTCCACAGCATGGGGAGTCTCTGGGTGATAAATCTATCCCTCCAGCACATCCTATTTATATCCGTGCTAAGGTTTAAGTCACTTGCTCTAGTGGTTCTGGTGGATTTGGATTTTTTGAGGTGGAGCATGTCCATTAATTCTGGGTTGGTCATGGCCTTGTATGTCAGGCACAGGTCACCTCTGAGCAGACGGTATGCAACTGAATAGAGTTGGAGTTTCTTCAGTCTGGCAGTATATGACAGGTTTTATCCTTTTGGTGAGGAACTTTTGGGGTCTCTCCAATTGCTGCAGGTGTCGGGTGAGATACATCCCGAATGGGGCATTGTACTCGATCATTGGTCTGATAAGTGAAGAGTACAGGGGAACAATGACCTCACTTGATCTGGATGTGAATCCCTTCATGATCAGATGGGCAATGTAGAAGGTCTTTCGAACCACTTTAGCAACGTGAGTGTCAAACGAGAGACCACTGTCAACCTGGGTACCCAGGTCCCTGATAACCTCTTCTGTGCTTAGTGGGTTGCCATCTATATGGTAGCTTGGGGTTACCTTGTTTTTCCCGAAGGGTATGACTATACACTTTTTTGCGTTTAACTTCAGGCCATGGCTCTGGCACCAGCTATCAGTTTCCGTGAGACCCCTCTGAAGGATGTCTGTGTCCGATGTACTATCCACTATGGCACCCAGTTTGCAGTCATCCGCAAACTTTGTCAGCCATATTCCTCCTATGTTTGCCTGTACTTCTGGGAAGTAGATGCCGAACAATAGGGGCCAAGGACTGAGCCCTGTGGGACACCACTTGTAACCGGCTTGGAGTCAGACATGGCTCCAGCAACTCTAACCCTGTGGGTTCTGTCCTTTAGCCAGTTTGCAACCCATCTTGTGACATATGGATTTACATTTAAGCTGGTAAGTTTCTCTATGATACCCGAGTGGGGTATTGTGTCGAAAGCTTTTGCAAGGTCAAGGTAGGCTGTATGGACTGCCTTTCCCTCATCAATGGCCTTGGTAACTGTTTTGAAGAAGTTGACCAAGTTCAAAAGGCAAGATCTGCCCTTGACAAAGCCAAACTGGGTTGGGTCCAAGGTCTGCAAGTCCCCTATGTCCTTGTTTATGAGTTCCATTATGATCCTCTCCATAGCTTTGCAGACCAGGCTTGTTAAGCTTATGGGGCGGTAATTACCAGGGTCCGTAGAGGCACCACCTTTGTGGAGTGGGACCACAGTTGCCGTACACCACTCCTTGGGCACATGTCCTGTGGTAAGGCTAAGATTAAACAGCTGCCTTATGTGCAGGTTTAGTTCTTCATTGAGTTCATGTAGCACACAGCCGGGGACACCATCCGGTCCCATTGATGCTGTGTTTTTAGCTTTAGAGAGTGCAGCTTTCACCTGCGCATTTGAGATGTCTGGGAGGCTACACTCTGTTGGGATAGTTATCTCTCCTTTTGGGGGGGAGGGGGGTGAAGTTTGCGCTGAACCTGTCTGCCAGTATGTTGGCAATGTCTGTGGGTTCAGTGATTTTTGTATCATTTTGGACTAATTCTGAGCATATCTGGGAGTTTCCACTCAGGTTTCTGACATAGCTGAAGAAGGCCTTATGATTGTCTTTTGAATCTATGGCAATTTTTTTCTCAAAGTTGGCCTTGGATGATTTTATGAGGGATCGTAGTTTCTTGCTAGTACTGATCAAAGATGCCTTCCCTTTTTGGGATTTTGCTCTATCATGTAATAGCTTTCTCCTCTTATTGTAAAGTTTGTTTATGGCTGGGGTCCACCAGACTGGACGTTTGCCCTTGGTGGAAAGAGTCTTGGTTTTATTTGGGATTGCCTGATCCATGCAGTCCTGAAGGTGTTCATAGAAGACATTTGTAAGGGCTTCCACAGATTGGGTTGTGGTTTCCATTGGCTCGGGGGCCTTGAAGGATACCACACCTGTCTTGAGTAGTGTGAAGTTTGCTTTAGAGAAGTTCTTCACTGTGGTCTTTTTTTGTTTTGGGTGGGGGCGGGATGTGGATTTCTAGTGAGATTAGTTTATGATCTGATCTCACCAAAGAGGGATATACTTCCGGTGTGGAGCATTTTGTCCTCATGTTTGTGATGATGAGATCTAGTATATTTTCTCCTCTTGTGGGGACGGTGACTAGTTGTTCCATGGCATTTGAATTTATGAACTCCAGGAACCTTTGGGCTAGAAAGTTGGGGCTTGAGTAATGTTCCCAGTCTATATTCGGGTAGTTGAAGTCACCCAATATGATGGTGTTTGGTGATACATTTATACCCTCCAGTGTCTTCAGGAAGGCTGTGTGGGTTTCCTGAGTTTGAGAGGTGGCCTATAGCATGCTACAAATTATAGTGCAGTTTTGCCTATGGTTAATTGCACCTGGATGGTTTCCGATGCTTCGTGCGTAGCCACCAACCTGGAGGTGTGGGTAACCTTGATGAATATGGATACACCCCCTCCTTTTGTGGTATGGTCCGGGTTTTGGGGCCAGAACACATGATATGAGGTAAAACCTGATAGTGCTGGGGTGCTCTCAGGAGCCTTGAACCAGGTTTCAGTCACAGCACAGACATCGATGTTCTCCATACTGAGAAGGGCCTCGAGTGCGTGCATTTTGAGATTTAGACTTCTGGCATTGAGCAGCATTGCCCTTAGTTTCTTCCCGTTTTTGTTTTCTAGGGTGGTAGGTTTAGAATTTGAGCCTTGCCTAAAAAAGGCACTATGGGGGTGGCAAGAGCCTTAGCCAATATCCGGAATCCCAGGGGTGACAGGTGCAAGCCGTCCCTTGCGAAGCAGCGTGGCTTGTCAAGCATGTCATCCCAAGCAGACAGACACTGGATCCCCTTTGAATGACACCAGAAATTAAGCCAATTGTTAAAGCTGATCATCTTGTCACTATATTGTGGCATCATTCGTGGTGAATGAAGGATACTGCTCAGGGTCAGGGTCATACCTGCCTGGGCTACATAATCAGAGAGCTCCTCTATGTCTCTTTTCATGTAGTCCAGGGAGGTACGTCTCAGGTCGTTCACACCAGCATAGACAATGACTGTGTCATACTTGTACTTGCCGTGGAGTGACCTGAGTGCTTGTGTTATGTGGCGGATTCTAGCGCCCGATAGGCAGCTTACCGTGACCTTCTCCTTGTTCAGCCTGGTGAGTGGGACGTCAGTGTGTCTGACTATGGAGTCACCTATGACAAGTATGTTTGGTGTTGTATTTGGCCTTAAGGACAGTGACTGCTTTGCACACTGATTTTGTTTTTTATGTGTTGTTTGTGTGGTGTCTTGAGTTTGCAGTTGCTTGGGTGTCTGCTTTGGAGGCCTTTGCTGTTTAGGTAAATTTTTCCTCAGAGCCTCCGAGTATGTCTTAGTGTGTTTATGTGTTTGATTCAGTGGTGTGGTTGAGTTATGTGAGACTTGTATTGTGGTGTGTGTAGTTGCCTTCTCCTCCTGCCTGGTCTTGCCAGTCCTGAGTTGAGAGAGCTCAGCCTCCAGTTTGGCTAAATAGCTGCATCTCTCGCAAGTGTTAGTGTTATGTGGGAGGAGGAGAGGGTTGTCCGTGTACATGAGGCAATTGTAACATTGCCTCAGAATTCCCAGATTCACCAACTGGGCAGGAGAGGACGCCAGCATCTGACCCTTCGACATGCTAGAAAGAATTATGAGTTGGTATGAGACAGAAAAGTAGGGGGCTTAGCAGGGAAGTGGGCACTCCTGGGGGGTTTTTCAAGTGAGGGATTTGTATAATATAGGAGTGCTTGACCTGCAAAGAAAATGCTTATAAGATAAGGGATATGCTTTTAAGACAAGTGCTGAGCTTTTTGAGAAGAAAAAGCAATTAGGAACAAGTGCTGTGCTTTTTAATGAATGTGTAAACTGTTTAGGTTCCTAACAGAGCAGTTCTAAGGGAAAAATTGAAGAACAGACTTTATGGAGCCAGAAAAAGTTTAACCTTGTTAAACCGGCGCTGCCCGATGCTGCTCTAGTGGCAACTCCGCGCTAAATCGCGTGCTTGATAGCAGGGGCTGGAAAGAAGCAGGAATAGACCCAAAACAGGCAATAAAACTACAGTTTCAAGTCAGTAACCACTCCTACGGGGGGCAGGGAAGGCTGCTCAATGTTATTCACTGCCACTGATCAACAGAGAGACTTTCCTTTAGCCCAAGCAAAAATGGCCTCACAGAAACTTACAAACAGTTCAAGAAACAGCAAGCCTGTAACTGAACTTTTTTAAATCTCAGAAAAGTGGGAAAAAAGCAAGATTTTTTTGTTTTTGTTTTTGTTTTTTCAGAGATAGCAGAGGTTCACAGGTAATATCAAGTTATAACAGTGCAGTAAATGACCCCACACAAGAGTGCTAGGTCAAGGACAGAAAATATGTAAGTTTTGAGAAAAAAATGATTTAAAATTAAGTGCAAACAGGAAATTCAGTAAACAACTTTTGGTTGTGCTCTAAATACAGCTACTAATGCAGAAATCAAGTTTAACAAGCCAGAAAATGCTCAAACTAGGCAGCTATGCAGAAAAACTTAGCAAATAAACAGAGAAAAAATCCTTAAAATCTCAAAAGTGGCTCCCTTCTTCTCTCAGCGCTTTCTCCTCTTGGTGGGTGCTTCACCAACAGCCAACAAGCCTGAAAAGATGCCAAAACCACGAGGCAACTAGGTTTTAAGAGAGGAAGATGAAGGAGTTTTGGAAATGACCCCTGTTGGCCAATAAAACTACAGTTTCAAGTCAGTAACCACTCCTACGGGGGGCAGGGAAGGCTGCTCAATGTTATTCACTGCCACTGATCAACAGAGAGACTTTCCTTTAGCCCAAGCAAAAATGGCCTCACAGAAACTTACAAACAGTTCAGGAAACAGCAAGCCTGTAACTGAACTTTTTTAAATCTCAGAAAAGTGGGCACAGGAAAATAATTTTCTTGGGTGGCGAAAGCCAGGGTACCTTTTTGGCTAGGCATATATAGGCCCTAGGGCTAATAGCCTAGTACCTACCTATGAACCTATATCCCTCATAGGACATATGTTGCAACAAACCCGTTTACAACAGTAAATGTATGAGGTTATCACAGCAACATGTCAATATTGACCCTGTGTTTGTGCCTCCAGCCACAACACTGTCAACCTTTGTACATATGTCATGCAGTAAGAGGTGCATATGTTCTGTACACCATATTTATTGACATCATATCTGATAACAAGCCATTGAGATATCAGACTGCTACATGTGTTATGTATAGTAGGGGCTATATTTGAGGACATAACCTGGGCATTCTGTGGTTGTGTGTAAAGTACTGAGGTCTGTGTACTTATGGTGATTGTCGACAGTGTGTGTATTGTGAATATGTACCTTGGCCTGTGTACAGATTGTGGTAGATGCCATTGTTCTTTGTCCTGTTCTATCTGATGTTACATGCTGCTCTCCAATGTATGTTACCTATTGGCATACATGTTTGTAGCGCCAAACACACACATATTCCATATCACAGACAGGCATTGGACCACACTGTGCAACAGCCCAGTATATGTAGGGTTAGTGTGTGAGTGGCACATATGAGGATGGTGTTGATCAGATAGTCTATATACTGTAATATTACGCTAGCTTACCATATGTGGCTGTGTTCACATTGGTTGTGGTTATGCACTTTCACACAGGTGTCTGTTACTCTGTGCTGTGACATGCCTGCCTGTAGACCCTGCTATATATGCAGGTACATGTGTATTCCCCAATAGAAAATGTAGGCCAGTGTTATGGCAGTCTGCCTGTAGCCTGCACAGTGCTTTGTTACATGCCTAGCAGCTTACTGCATTTACCCAGTGAGATGTTATGTCCAGATACTTGCCAGATGTACTGCTGCTGGGCCATCACAACAATCCTGTATGTCAGACAAAGCAGATGGATGCTGTACAGATGTATGTCACTAACTAGTGGGTAGTATGTGGCCATGGCACCTTTGTACGAGCAGTTATAATGTGTAAGGACAGACAGGGGTATGTGAATGCGTAACCTATGGGGCCAAATGTAAACCAGTATTTACGTGATATACCCAACTACATGGATGTTAACATCCACATTGTCAGGCTTGGTCCATATGTCTTGCACTAAGGGGTTCTGGACTGACAGAGTGTATCAGACTGTCCACATATATTGGCCATATCTCTGTTGTAGTCCACGGGATCATTACTGTGCTAGCAGTGCTACTGTATTATGATGTCCTTAGGATGTCTGTCAGTAGCCAATGGCGCACATGTTAAAAGCAGATGTGACCTCCCACACACAACATGTCTGCGAAGACAATCCCTATTACAGTAGCAATAGTCTACAAATATACCTGCAATACATACCTGACATTCCCTTGCACTAAGAGGTTGTGACTATTGGGGCTGAGGTAAGGCTCCACTCCATGTTCAGGACATATGGTGAACATATATGTATATATAATTATCCATATATTTACATAGATATATACACATATACATATCAACATATATAGATGAATATGTATATGTATGTATATATACATATAAACACTCAGATATATACATATACAGAGCAATATATGTCTACACATATACAGACAGAGATACATATGCACATATACTTATGGATATCTACATATATATTGACAGTAATAGGTATATCAGAATAGATATGTATGCACATATAGTTATATATATCTACATATATATCCACATAAATAGGCATATCTGTACACATGGGGTGTGCATACATATATAGCTATATATATATATATATATATATATATATATATATATATATATATATATACATATATGTGTGTGTGTGTGTGTGTATATATATATATATATATATATATATATATATATATATATATATATATATATATATATAAATGCACATACGAAGAGATGTGCACATGGCCATATATATGTTGCACCATACAGATGTGTATACAGACATATGTATGAGTATGCATGTGTATGTACATGTAGACATATATCGACCTATTATTTGTATATATCCAGATTCCTGTCATATGTAAACATCGCAGTTGTGTATACCCTCCCAAATGTATCTCACCGTATGTATCTGCTATGTGTACATTATGATAAGACAACATATGTGATGCAACAGTCATGTTAATAACAAGTACTACACAATTGTGGAAGTAAAGGAAATTGTTCAATACTACTCAATATGTGTATTGACAGATATATTGGTAAAATAACAGCTGTCTTCACAGTAGTCATGGTGTAGTGGCTAAGTGTTGTGATTATAGTGTGCAGGGTCCTGGGTTCAAGACTTACAAGGGCTGCTCATTTTGTTGCTGGGCAGAACAAGAGCTGTCGGATACAGAGTGATTAGGGCAGTTTTGAGCTGCTTTAAGTGGGTTTGCATGGGTTTGAGCGAAGCTAAGTGGTGCTAAGCTATGGGTAAATGCACTGATGTAAATGTAGTAAAAGTGATGCCTGACCTGCTCACCAGTTTTGGGTATGCCAGTGGCACTAGTGAGGTCACAGGTGAGACGGTCCCAGGCTTTCACCTTATATTGGGAATCCTGGTACTGGCCCTGCAGCAGTCTCTGTTCATGGTCTTTGACAAGGAGTCCTGCCATGACTCTGGACTCCTGGATGCCCCAGCACTGCACCCAGAAATGGACTCCCTCTCCCTTTTCTGCCACGGTGCCTGCAAGGGGAATCTACAACCAGTTATGAGATGTGATTGGCCAGTTTTGAAAAGGCTAAACTATGGACAAACCTGCTTACCTAAGGTTGGCATTGTTTAAAGGGGTATACCACTGGGCACATTGAGTTAGCTGTCCTACACATTGCTTACACCTCCTAAGCTCGCCTGTGGAATTCTTAGCTTTGCTTAAAATTGACTTTGCATTATATTTGCTTTTTGGCATTGATTTATTATTCATTACATCTTATATATATATGTCTCTGTTCATGATTCATGTGTACGTACACTGTATGGGGTCTTTGTGTTTAAATGGGGACTTCAACACTCTATTACAATTACACCTCACATCTGGGATTACTGCTGTACTCCAGTTCACATATTTATGTTTGTAGTGGGTTATAGAACATATGACTGCAAACTGACTTCTTTCACATGTTCAGTTTGATTTTGCTATAGTGAGGATTTCTTTGGTGATACCTCAGTCATATGTACTGCTGTGATGGCTTGGTGGTGAACTGCAGTGACTATAATGTATAGGGTCCTGGGTTCAAGACCTGAAAGGTTGTTTATTTTGTTGCTGGGCAGAACAAGGGCCATTGGATACAGAGTGATTAAGGCACTTTTAAGTAGGTTTGCATGGGTTTGCATGGAGGTAAGCACTGCTTACTTCCAGTTAATGATGCTTACAGAGAGTTAGCTTCAATATTGCTTAACCTGTGTGCGCATTGCTTACCCCTGCACAAATGGGATTAAACTCACTTACTAGTGCTTACATATGCTTACTACTGCTTAATAGTGCTTACACTTGCTTACTAGTGCTTACTCCTGCTTACAACTGCACTGATTTAGATAGTAATGTCTAATGGTTCTTGGGAAGGTGGGGGATTTGGAAGCTGTATGGAGTTATCATTCATTACACATTTTACCTTCCATTTGTAGCCATGATTCCTGTGTACATATACTGTATGGGGCACATGTGATTTTCTGTGGACTTTGCAACATTATGACACTGACACCTCACATCTGCGTTTAATGCAGTACTCCGGTTCACAAACATATGTTATTTAGTAGGTTATGCAACTAAAATATTCATAATGTGATCTGACATGGAAAACGGAATATGCTGCAGTGGGACTGCAAATGCTGTGCCCACTACACTATTGCTATACTGGTTAATTTGCATATATATTCCTTGTTATCTTCTTCAGCCATTTAAGCTGCATTGAGTATAGCTAAGCAAAGGGCAAACCCACGCACCTACAGTTAGATTTAATTGGATTCATAAAAAAATGGTATGTTTATTTTGTTTGTATTTACTATTGCTGTTGTACATGTGGGGGGGATGTTGTTGGGCCTATGTGGACACCTATGAGCAGTCTCGCTCATTCTTTTGGCCTTTCTGCTGTTCTTCATTGCAGGGGCATGTACATTCTGAATGCTCTGCTCTCAGACATGCCCCCTGCACTCTTACATGCTCCATGTAAGATTTGGAGCTCAGGCAGCGCACCTTCATTAATATGCATGGTGCGCTGCCGTCCTGCTCCTGAACAGCTGCTTCCATGCAGGAATAAGCTAGTCCTGCATGGAAAATTAGTAAATCTGGGGGTATGTCTAGGCAATTCTGATTTTGTATCTCAGCTCAAAAAATCATTTCCTTAGTCACACCAATTTGTTAACCCAGTATTCCTGATAAAGTTGTCTGCAGGGAATTTATAAAATCTGCCATCTGATTATACTCCCAAAAATATGTTCCCAGTTCCCTATTTCTTCCTCATCACACCTGCAACATTTGCAATCAACTTGAGGAAAAGTTTTTTGGAGTCTACTCGGGTTATAAAAATACCTATGCAAACACTTGCAAGTAGGATCCTAAATCTTCTAGACTCCATTGCATATTTGGAAGCTATACATATGTCCTCCCATTGTATCTTTGTGAGATGCTCATCCAGTCTCTCTTCCCTATCCTTTCTAACCTCTTCTGATTGATTCCCATAGTTATTACACATTATTTTATATTGTCTATTTATCCTTTCTTTAACAGCAGCCTCTGTTCTAGACTCTACTAAAAACTCATCCAGTGCTGGTATTTCATTTAGGATCCCCCTATCTCTTTCTCTTTCTCTTGTACATTGTAACTGACCAGGATAAATTAGCACAACTCTGCTTGTTACTTGCGTATGTAAAAAAGGAAAACTCAGCTAGAAATACTTTAATTTCTGCTTCTATAAGTTAGGAATGTTTTCTTGGCTCTGTGCGCATTTCCACTGAGCTCAGCAAACCTTGGTTACATGTCTGTGCTTCAATAATTGTTTTCACTGAATTTAGTGCCATCCAGGCAAAGATAAGTTATCAGGCTGTATAATTGCACTAATTTGTAACTGTTTAAGTGATTGCTGCTTGTATTTTGCAATTTTCTGAGCATTTAAAGTGCATTTTTTGCTGCACATCACCTTTTCTCCTTCACTGTTTGGTACTTGACCTGTTATAGTCTACTAATCACCTTGTAAAAGATACATTTAGTGAGAGAATAAGTTGTTTGTTGTTATGTTGCACTTAAGGGTCCTTTTTTTCTGTATTTTTAAATTAAGAGGGTTAAGGTCATCCATCTTGTGGCAGAAGGTGATTACCTAGTCTGTCTGAGCTGGGAAGCAATCCAGAAGGCTCAATGTGTTGTCATTTTATTGTCTAGAAGGCTCTGGACTTATAGTTCACTTTCATTTATGCTTTTATAAATTAAGTGGGTTTGGGCAGAGCACAGCAGCTATAGGCAGCATCCTGTACAGACACAAGTACCTGGACAGGTAAGTTTACTTATAAAACTAGCACTAGGACTGAAATCTGTAACTTAGTAAAGTGTTGCATGGAGTTAAGCTTGGAGCAGCTGGCTTGCACATAAGATAGTGCTAGTACAATATCTTAGCACTGTCTAATACCATATCCAAGCACTATTCAACTCTAGTCGCTATCCCTAGAGACCACCCTAAGAGATCTTTGTAAAACCTAGTCCTCAAACCCTTATAGCTCACCCTAACACAGGTCCAGACAGCATGAATATGCAATTTCCAAATGTCTCCATAGCTAGCTTGGTAGATATGGACATTCTGAGACAATGTAGCAGTTATTTCATGGTCATAGACAAATGTTTAATCCTTAAAGAAACCAACACAGTATGCAAGATATGTACATACACAACTTTCTTGGAGCCAAAAATCTTGCTTACAAACAAGGTTGTCAAGAACACAAACACAAACTACATCCACCAGTTGTCAAGAGCACACACACTGCATACACCATACATAGTGTCCACTATACACACAGACTATCTTATATTGAGGCACTAAAGATCAATCTCCTCAAACCTCAAAGACCTCCTAAGCCTGCAAATGGCAATTCATATCTCAGCAAACTCTAAAGCAAACACCAAAAGCAACACCAAACACTACACATAAACCTGTAGACAAGGGACTCCTGAAAACAAAGCTTATACGGAAAGCAAACACTTTACTCAGGACTCTTGTCATAGGGGACTCTATTGTATGACAAACAGATGCACCACTCACCAGACTGGACAAGGAGAAGATTATGGTCAGTTGTTTATCTGGAGCCAATATCCTCTGAGTTACACTTGTACTTAAGTCTTTGCACCACAGGTACCAGTATGATTCTATCATAGTCCATAAGGGCATAACTAACCCAAGAATCCCTCTCCAGACTAACTGAAGAGAGACATTATGGACCTCTCTAAATATGTGCCTCAGACCTGTATGTGCCTTGCAGTGAGCAGCATTCTACCTCTCATAATGACAGGAGGACTAATTAAATTCAATCAAACACAAAATAGTATGTTTTATATATACATACATATATATATATATATATATATATATATATATATATATATATATATATATATATATAATAGCATACAAACTTTGCTTTTTAACAGCGAGTGTGTTGCAATCAAATTATGTCTAATTTCTCTCTTAGGCCAAACAGAAATTCTACTGGTTAAGGAAGAAGTCGTGCTCCTTTGTGGTGAATACTCTTTCTGAATTACTGCATAGACTTTTTACTACATCAGATGGTAAGCTGTTATAATTTCATAGAACCTTTTTACTGAGAATAATAAATATGTACTTAAGTGAAGCTGCTTGGCAAAATGTTTTAAAATATTAATTAAGCACATAAACTGCATCCCAGAAGTGAACCACTTTCCATTAACCCTATCCCGTAATATTAATGTACCATAAGGACTTTAAAGCTGCATCTTTTCCAACAAGTCAGTCATTAAAGGATAAAGTGACATCAGCAAAAGGCAAATGTCGTACTGAGGTTTCATTGACAAGCAGCATATAGCAATAAAAATCTTGAAGCCAGAAAAAAATACATACTTATGAAACTAAAATTTATTGTTAGTGCTTTCATCACCTTTCATTAAAGGAACTTCTTCAGACATTTGTAATAGCTCAATTTACAATTTAAATAGTCCCAAGCTGATGACATCATCGACCTCCCATTATCCAAATTCGGGAAGTATATAAGTAAATACATTCAGATATCTTTGTGTATAAAAACTTTTTAAAATACAAATTCTTTACTGATATTAATTACAACAAAAAAATGTCAAATATTAAATACCTCCATAGAAATCCTTTTTACCTGGTTAATGCTTTAAATTTTAAAATACATTTCAGGGAACAAGAATCATTTCACCCAATGAAGGAAAAGGTGTTTACTCTCAGTTGCCATAGCAATTCCCTCTCCTTGAGGCTTAAAGCCCAAGGCCTCCTCCTGGGATTCAGGTCTATTTTCTCAATAACCATAAAAAGGAAAGTGTGGTTAGTATGTCCCAAAAAATGCTTGGACAAAGCATTGTTGTTGTCCTGTCTACTAATACTGTACTGGTGCTCATATATCCTTTGTCTAAAGTGCCTCTCGGTCTTTTCTATGTAGAAAGAGGGGCACTGTTGGCACCTAGCTAAGTATATAACACCTGTTGTCCCACAGTCAAATGTTCCTTCTAAGGAATATTTAACATTACCTATAGTAAATGAGGAAGAAGTTTCTATATATTTATAAGAAGAACATCTTCCACATTTCTTCATCCCTTTGTTAGGAACATATGGATTAACTTCTTTTTCAAGTAGTGTTTTTAGATTACAGCCTTTTCTAAATGTCACCTTAGGTCCTGGCCCTAACTTGTTACTAGCCATAGTGTCATCATTATTTATAACCTCCCTCAGGAGTTTGGCATCACTTGAAAAGGTTGTTATAAAACTGATGTTGTAATCTAAGTCGTCCTTTCTATTAAAAAAATGTTCTGCCAAGACCATTTGTTTGTCACCGCTTAAGGTTCCCCTATTTAAAATGGGCTGGATATGGCCCATTTCCCTTTTCCTTATAACCTCTATAACAGTCTCATCCAATAAATCTATTGGGTATCCTCTCCTGGTGAACATCCCCACAGGTTTTTACACTCCACCTCAAAATCAACATCCAGTGTAATCATCCTTGCCGCCCTTACCAACTGACCCTTTACAACAGCCCTCTTCTGGTGGTAAGGGTGATTACTGCTGTAGTGAAGGAAATCATTGGGGTAGGTAGGTTTGCGGTATATATTGGCAATATACCTACTATGTGTTATGTCCTTAACAAGCCACACATCTAAGTATGATATAGCTGTAGTATCAAATTGATATGTGAATTTCAAAAAGGGGGTCATGTTGGATATGGTCTCAACAAATTTTGGGACCTCTTCTTTATCTCCCTTAAAGATCAAAGACATATATTCAAGGTACCTTGTGTACCAGGGTACCTTGTTTTTAAACATTTCATGTTGGAATAACAAGTGTCTTTCCCAATAGGCCATAACACAATTGGCGAAAATGCCCCCACAGGGTGACCCCATCATGACACTTGTTTTCTCCAAAAATAAATCCCCGTCAAATAAGAAAAAATTATTAGCCAGTACTAGTTCTAGGAGGGTAATAATTTTCTGTACTATCAGAGTTTAGGATTTCGAGTGTATTTAATCCCCCATTACAGGCGATTATTTCCCGTTTTGAGAAATCATGCGAAGTTGACATCAGACATCTTTTGGGAACTTCCAGTAATGTATATAGAAGTAAAAATTTGACTAAAACAGAAGTTCAGGAAATTAATGACCTAAGGACAACAGGAGTCAGGGTTATGCATCCTGACAAAGGGGAGGATTGTTTTTTTATGAAACAGGAGGAATGCAAACATAAAATGAGAGATATGCTGGATGGTGAAGCATTTGAGCAGGTCTCGGTTAGTAAAATGAATGGGGCCTATCAGCGCATAAAAACAGTAATTAAAGACTTGTTTTTGGAGGGGTACATTGACATAGATACACTGAACTATTTGGATATGATAACACCAGTTACCCCAGTCCTATTTGGGATTCCAAAAATGCACAAGGATTTAAATGACCCCTCCCCCCCTTTTAGACCTATAATTGATGGTAGGAATTCCATAACCTATGCCTGTGCTATGTTTGTTGATTTAAAAATGTAAAAAATATTTGGAAACAGAGAGACAAATCTGCACAGACTCCTGGCAGTTCTTGGGAACACTGAATAATCTGGAATTTAACCAAGAATACAATTTCATTACAATAGATGTTAAGGATCTGTACACAGTCATTCCCCAGAATCCGGGATTAGACTGGGTAAGGGACTTTCTTTTGGAAAAGAGGACACCTAGTGAGAAGACTGACTTAATTATTACCCTCCTAGAACTAGTATTGGCTAATATTTTTTTCTTATTTGACGGGGATTTATTTTTGCAGAAAACAGGTGTCATGATGGGGTCACCCTGTGGGGGCATTTTCACCAATTGTGTTATGGCCTATTGGGAAAGACACTTGTTATTCCAACATGAAATGTTCAAAAACAAGGTACACTGGTACACAAGGTACCTTCATGATATGTTTTTGATTTTTAAGGGAGATAAAGAAGAGGTCCCAAAATTTGTTGAGACCTTATCCAACATGACCCTCTTTTTGAAATTTACATATCAATTTGATACTAAAGCTATATCATACTTAGATGTGTGGCTTGTTAAGGACATAACACATAGTAGGTATATTGCCAAAATGTATCGCAAACCTACCTACCCCAATGATTTCCTTCACTACAGCAGTAATCACCCTTACCACCAGAAGAGGGCCTTTGTAAAGGGCCAGTTGGTAAGGACGGCAAGGATGATTACACTGGATGTTGATTTTGAGGTGGAGTGTAAAAACTTGTGGGGAATGTTCACCAGGAGAGGATACCCAATAGATTTATTGGACAAGATTGCTATAGAGGTTAGAAGGAAAAGGAAAATGAGCCATTTCTAGCCCATTTTAAATAGGGGAACCTTAAGCGTTGATGAACAAATGGTCTTGGCAGTACATTTTTTTAATAGAAAGGGTGACTTAGATTACACCATCAGTTTTATAACAACCTTTTCAAGTGATGCCAAACTCCTGAGGGAGGTTATAAATAAAAATTGGGCCATGATTAATGATGACACTGTGGCTAGTAACAAGTTAGGGCCAGGACCTAAGGTGATGTTTAGAAAAGGCTCTAATCTAAAAACACTACTTGAAAAAGAAGTTAACCCATATGTTCCTAACAAAGGGTTGAAGAAATGTGGAAGCTGTTCTTCTTGTAAATATATAAAAACTTCTTCCTCATTTACTATAGGGAATATTAAATATTCCTTAGAAGGAAAATTTGATTGTGGGACAACAGGTGTTATATACTTAGCTAGGTGCAACAGTGCCCCTCTTTCTAAAGACCGAGAGGCACTTTAGACAAAGGATATATGAGCACGAGTACAGTCTTAGTAGACAGGACAACAACAATGCTTTGTCCAAGCATATTTTGGAACAGACTAACCACACTTTCCTTTTTATGGTTATTGAGAAAATAGATCTGAATCCCAGGAGGGGGGCCTTGAGCTTTAAGCCTCGAAGAGAGGGATTTACTATGGCAACTAAGAGTAAACACCTTTTCCTACTCTGGTTTGAATGATTCTTGTTCCCTGAAATGTATTTTAAAACTTAAAGCATTAACCAGGTAAAAAACATTTCTATGGGAGTATTTAATATTTGACATTTTTTTGGTTGTAATTAATATCAGTAAAGAATTTGTGTTTTAAAAAGTTTTATACACAAATAAATCTGAATGTATTTACTTATATACTTGCTGAATTTGGATAATGGGAGGTCGATGATGTCATCAACTTGGGACTATTTAAATTGTAAATTGAGCTATTATAAATGTCTGAAGAAATTCCTTTAATGAAAGGTGATGAAAGCGCTAACAATAAATTTTAGTTTCATAAGTACGGCATTTTGTTTGTTTTTCCATTTTTTATTTAGTTGTTTAGCATATAGCAATATCAATATACAAGGAATTCTTCAGAACATGACAATAAAGTTTAGCAACTTCCAAAAGCAAATATTTATATGGCAATGTGCTTTGAATACTTACTAAATATTTCAGCAAAATATTAATTTCAAAGGTCTTTTCAGAGAAAAGAAACAAGAGGAAGCTAGATTCAAAGACAGCCATGGAGCCATTGAGCAGGACTTGTGACAGAGATGCCAATATTTGCAGTAATATAAAGTGATATGAAACTGCTCAAAAATAAATACAATCTATCTGATAAGGGGACTGGAAGCCAGACAATTCATGCATAAAAGCAAGACCAGCCAGTTAGAAATGCCCATGTTTCTCTGCTACAGCACTGTGTGAACAGCATACATGTGGCAGTTTAGAACAGATGGAGAAAGATGTGGCTGCAGTTATCATGGCAGGCATGATATCCTTGCTGGGAACAATACATATATTTAGATGTACAAAGAGCCCATGGAGCATTACACTAGTGATGTCATTTTGGTCTGTACTGTATGATATTATGAATTATAGAAATCCATGACTGCATAAGAATGAATATTATCACATTTGTGCTACTCACCAACATCCAGTATTCTCTAATGCAAAAATCCAGGGAGCTGCATACTATGGTCTGGACTACCAGAGTTATAATTAGAGTGGAGTGAAGGGTTCGGCTACCATGGGAACAAGCTATCATGGGGCAGGATTAGCAAGTAACAATGGTGTGTGAGTGCAGTATTATTAACACTGATTCATGAAGTCACAAAGATATCTAAGCCTCATAAATTAATGCCGATACTGCATTTACAGCTTGGGAGAAGCCCTGAAGCAGTTAGCTAAAGGAGAGCTGAGCATGTGGCTGAAATTGTAGCAATCTGCTTATTATAGCTACAGTTGCAGGGGCGAAGAAACACTTTGCTTTTTTTCCCTTGCTCAACTTTGAGTTAGGGGGAACATCAGTTTAGAGATCAGTACAAGGCACCAGATGAGGTAGCTATTGTTCTAATGACTATATATTTATGTTTGCTACTTAGACATTCCAGCAGTCTTCTGTTAACAGTGCAGGAATGTTTCGGTCTTGTCTCAAAAAGATTCTGGTGCAATTCCTGCTAAGTCTGACATCTCAGGCAAAACAATTTGATAAAATGCAAGAAAACTAAATGCTGCATACTCCAGTAATACATAGGTCTCACCCAATTGTTCAGTTTGAGCAATAAGCAGCATGCATACAGAATTTTATTCTCCACATATTCCAGATGTCATTGTGTATTTAAACCAAATGAGTTATCATTCTGTTAAAATTCCATGGTCTGTGACCATGATAACAGAATTATCATTGTATGTGCCATATGTGTCAGTAGCATAAATGATGCACACAGATTCTAGGACCATTCCTGCTATTCGCTATCCATGACGGCGGTATGAGCTTTCCTATCTAAAGATGCAGTTCTGATGCCTGGATGAATCTGGAGGTACTCTGCATCATACTAAAAAACCTTTGCAAAATAACTGTAGTATGTTGCATTCTTTATAACATTACTGATTGTAAACCTTGTAGCCATATCTGAAGTGCTACGAACAGAAGGAAATCAGTCCCAGAAGATGACCAGCATAAGAACATTGATGAATAGCCATTAGGTGACAGATGGTGAGTAGCAGTGCAGAAACACACATTTCCTCTACAGATAGGGGGCAGGGTGACTCAGCAAATATTCATAGGAAGACAGATATGTATGTATGACATTGTAACACACAACAGTGAAACAGACACACATCAAGAGATGGGTGAAGATGTGCTGCCATTGATCAGACCACTGGACCATAAAATAGTGGATACTGACACAGGTATGATCATGAAAATAAACTAATAATGTAAGCTTGTCCACCTACAGCTACAATGGATTGCTATATGATTTTTTTTTTAATTTGTGCCTCTGCACATGGTCATTAAGTCTGTGTTGCTAAGTGAACCACAAGTATGTCAACAATGACAATGTTCCTGTGTAAACCACTCTTTAGTGTGTAAACAATCAAGGCAAGTATGAATGGTCAAGTTGCAGAGAGAGCAGAGATAACACACTTGCGCAACGCCATATTCTGGTGATGTCATGAACACCAGGTGGAAGATGGGATGGCTACATACTGGAAGATGTACATATAATGCCACAGTGTTGTGCTGTGTGGGTGTTAGTTGCCAGGTATCGTGAACAGGATGCAGTCAGCAGCTGGTGAACACTTGCATGCCTACACAGGTAACACAGTTGAACTGAAACAGATCCAGATGCCAAAGCAACATAGTAGTGAAACATGTAGCACCAAAATGCTAGGGTGCACTTGTACGATAATATGCTGCATGCTGTATACTTACATTCTGTTGATAAGTGTCTTTATTGCCCAACATATATGCAATGACATTCTGTTGATAAGTGTCTATTGCCCAACATATATGCAACACTGTAGATGTGAGATGCTGTAACTGCATGCAGTCTGCACTATGAATGCAGTCTCTACTAAAGATATTGTCATGTGGCTATACTGTCTCACAACATGTATCATATCTCTGGCCTTTGTACAGACATCTAAAATAAGAATAACTTTCACATACAAGTAATTTTAAAAGTGCAGAAAAATCTTCCTTCAAAATTATATTGCATTACATCTAAAGCCCATTTAAAAAAAACATTAAAAAGGGACTGGCAGCAAATTGGATCTACAAATGTACTAGATAACTTGCTTTCACAACCATTCTTATTAGTTTATATGCTTATTTTAAGGTAATTCCTAAACATCAAGCAAGTATTTACTTCTGGTCCGCTTTCAGTATTGAAAAATATGGCAGAGAAACAAGAAACAACATTGTCATTGCCTCCAATATGACATCAGCTCTTATACCATATTACTGTCTTTCAGCGCCTGCACTCATTAATAAAACATTTTACTTACATCTTTTCTGTACAATATTACTCTCTGCTAATAAGTATACTAATTCATGAAATATACATTACAAGTAGTTGCAGTGTTGTGATGTTATTAATATCACAAGTGTGATACATGATTACATTTTGTCTAAAATGTTTATACAGGCTGTTTGCTTGTAATTATTTGTAGATCCTGTACAAAAATATATGCTCTAAGAAAAAGAAGAGGGAGTGGGGGAAGGGAGAGTTAATCAGCAGTAGTCACCTAGGCCTTGCTCAAGTGTCAATATTCATATCAGTACAATGTTGTGTCTCCACTGTTACAAAACACTGTCAATCAATCCGTGACTAATTATTTATTATAGTGTTTTAGCTGAGCAATGCACAAAGCCTGAATATTTTATTAAACAAGTATATAAATAAAATGCTACAAACTCAATTATTTAGAAAAATACAAAAAAAAAAATCTATGCAATTTGCCTTCATACTGAAGCACAAGAATTACAAAACTGTAATGGCTAATGTTAGTAGTTCACTGTTAACTAAATAAGTACATTGCAGTAATTCAAAACAATCATGTAAGTCAATGACATATATAAAAGCCATAAAAGTAATATCATTAAACTAAAATTCTAAGGCAAACTGATAAAATGATTGACTTTTCACAAGCTGCTGAAGGTCAGGTTTGACAGAACACAGTAACAGCATAAAAACTATTGCAAAAGCAGCACATAATTATGGTGGTCTGTGGCACCAGCTCATGACTGCAGCTGCTACCTTGCCCTCTGCTGGTAAAACAAAAAAAGCAAAAAGGATTAATGAAAGCATGTGTTATAGCTGTTTAAACTGCTAGCATAGATGCCTTTTCCATAACCATGCTGGGTGGTTAGGAATCGCTCTGTACCAGGTGTTGCAGCAGCCAGCCCGCCCACCACCTCTCTGATTTCTCACATTGGCCCTCTTTGTTTTAGCCTTCTTGCTGTGTACCGCGCTCATCCTTTAGCTCTTCTCTTGCCCAGGGACCTACCTAGAGATATTTTGTATGTGGCTGGCCACTAGAGGGCAGCCGTTACCTACTTTGAATTTCTTACCCTTGATGCAGCATCTTTCTTACCCTTATTAGTGCAGATTTCCTTATATCTACTTGCTTCTCTACTCCCTTATGAATGTATTCTGCTTCTTCTACTGAACGTTCTTGTGTTTTTTTTCTCTACTCCCTCTGTGCTTACTTTACCCCTAGCTAACTGCCTGATTTATTGATTGTCCCTATCATGACACATACCCTTGGCTCTTCCTGCTCCATTCGCCCTACGGGCTCACTCCACTCCACTACCCTACCCCAATTCCCACCCACACCCAGGGGTCCTACACATATACTTCTAAGCCACACCCCTCTCTTCACCTCCTCCTATTACTTGCTCTCCCTCTCCCTGCCAATTAAGTCACACCTTCTCTACCTTTAGCTAATCAAGTATCTCTCCACCTATGTAATTGAACATTCTTTTATAATGTTAGATGTGTCACAGAACCACTCCTACCTTCCTTTTAATACCAGTGATCTAATATTTACAATGCCAACACATACTATTTCAACACAGCTCAAGCTATTAGTTATTGCCACACTTTTACTTTGCCTAACCACAGCCTACCTCTTAACCTCCTTTGAACACCCTCAATATCTTAATATTCACTTCCCTCCTAAACATGCTACATTAACTCTCAACATCTCCTACAATCACATAAATATAACCTCAGTGCCAAGCTACCTAGTAGCAAGATACCATAGACTGACCCACATCAAGTATAATAATTTAAAAACCAGGAAAGCTCTAAACCTAAATTGCCATTTTTACAATCCTAGGTATAGACCCAAAAGCAACTCCTTACAAGATGGTGACATCCACCCAAATCCAGGACCAGCCAGTCCATCAACATCTAACAATCTTAACCCTACTCCATTTATCTCATCTACCCCTACTACACTCACTAACTCACTATACATTGCACAACTCAATATACACAGCGTTAATAACAAAATTGCACACCTCCATGCTCTATTGGATGTGCAATCTTTTGACATACTTTGCCTAACAGAGACATGGCTAAAATCCTATACTCTAGATACTGAAATCACCCCACCTGGATACAACATTATAAGGGCTGACCACAAAAATAGGAAAGGTGGGGGAGTAGCTATCCTTTTCAAAAATAGCCTACAAGTTACCTCCTTAGACTATACACCACCCCCAGAAAGCAATGTGGAAATCCTTGCTTCCAAATTTCAGCTAAATTCTAGTAAATCCATATACGTCATCTGTATCTACTTACCTCCTGGTAATAATATCAGTATACTCGACGATATCCTTAGCTCCCTGTCACCATACTTCCCACAAGAAACTATTATCCTAGGAGATTTCAATATCGACTGGAAGTGTATCAATGCTGAACATCCCACTTCCCATATTAACCTGCATGGCTTTTCACAAATAATTTCCTCCCCAACCAGAATTAATAAACTAAACAAAAAGTAAACTATCTTAGATTGGATTCTCATAAATAAACACCACCATACTTATACGGTGGGAATTTTCCCAGACAATATCAGTGATCATTCGTTAACCTACCTAATCAAACAAAAGACCAATATTCCCCTTACAGCCACATATAGGACAATAAAGTCCAATAAGGACTTCAACCCTGAACTATTCCAAAATGAATTTAGGGCATGCAATTGGTCCTCCTTAAAAAGCCTCTCAATAGAAGAGGCTGTTAAATACTTTAACAGAAAATTCTTAGCCATCCTAGACCAGCATGCTTCAAAACGTACTATAAGAATTAGGGCTAAGCCAGCCCCCAGGCCCCTCTAAAGATACCAGACAAAAAATGCTACTCCGAAACAAAGCTTGGACCAGTTGGGGAACTACCAAAGGTACTTTAGATCACCTAACTTTTAGACAAATGAGAAATGAAACGAAAAAAGCTACTCCCTCAGATAAAAAACAGTTTTACAATGAAATGCAACAAAAACACCAGAGAAACCCACAAAGATTTTGGACAAGCATCAATAGACTGCTTCACCCAGGCCAAACTATGACACCAACCCCACTAGGTAGTCAATGGGAAAACGCAAAGCAAGCTGCTAATGACTTTAATACCTTCTTTACAAAAGCTATACATTCTCTTGCAAACCAACTTTCCCCTGACAGCTCAACCCTTCCTACCTCCTTTACTAGCTTTTTCCCCACATTTTAAATACAACCTATCCCAATACACTTCATCTGTAAACTCATCCACAAACTAAAACCTTGCACTCCATCAGCCGACCAGCTACCTGCAGAAAGCAGCTAGAGCTGTTGCCTATCAAATAGCCAGCCTCAAACAGAACCATAAATGAGGGAACAATTCCAGCAATCTGGAAAATCTCTCACATTATCCCCATACACAAAGGAGTGAACTCTAATGAACATTTTAACTATCGTCCTATAGCTATACTAACCCCCTTGGCAAAAATAATGGAAAAATGCATTCAAAAACAACTACTCAACCATCTAATTCAAAATAACTTGCTTGCTGAATGCCAACATGGCTTTAGGCCATTCCATAGTACCACAACCATCCTCCTGTCCTTCTCTAACTCCATTAACAAAAACAGAAATAATAATATTCTTACATCTGCTCTCTTTATTGACCTATCAAAAGCTTTTGACATGGTTAATCACACACTGCTAATAAATATTCTCAAATCTCTTTCTCTTGATTCACAGGCCATAAAATGGTTCAATTCCTACCTCAGCAATAGGCATCAAGCAGTTCTCTGGGAGAATCACCTATTATTCCACCTGCCTATTACTCTAGGTGTCACTCAGGGCTCCATTCTAGGCACTCTCCTTTTCTCAATCTTCATCAATGATTTATACTTAGCTATTCCACATGCTACTTGTATACAATATGCAGACGACTCAACAATAATTTGCTCAGCCAGTTCCTCATATGAACTGCAATCAAAAACTCAGTCAGTATTTAGTATAGTTGAAACATGGTTTCTTCAACATTGCCTCCTATTGAATCCTAAAATAACAAAACTCCTTCTATTTACTCCTACCCGTAAGTCCACCCAAATTAATTTCTCAATTACATCTAGAAATGGAACACTCATATCTCCTGATATAACAACCAAACTCCTAGGAGTAACTATTGACAACCACCTCTCCTTTGATACTCATATAAACAATACAGTAAAAACTGTCAACAAAAAATGGGCTCCCTCTACAGGATTAAACCATTCCTTACTCCATTAGCCAGATCTACTATTGCCCACTACCACCTAATCTCTACACTTCTTTATGCCTCTCCTATCTATACTAACCTGTCTAAACACAATCTCCTGAAACTAGCTAAATCCCACAATAACATTGCCAGATTTGCCACTGGACAACCCATCACTGTCAGAAGCTATTATAGCTAGGTTGGCTGGACCTTCAGAATCAGCTAATTTTTAACCAATTTACAATTGCCCATAAGACCCTTTACCAGCCTCATAAGACTCCAATACTATCTTCCCTAATCAGTCCTTACAAAAATCTGAACACCTTAAGCTCTTCTAATAAACTACTAGTTTGTACAACCAAATCCAACAACATGGCAGGGGACTCTATCTTCTCAAATACAGTTGGGAAGAACTGGAATCTACTTCCTAGTGATCTTACATCACTTTCATCCCTATCAATTTTCAGACAGAAACTTAAAATATACCTCAGAAAACACTGGCTATGTCCTAGTTGTAACCTCGACTAACCTTTACTTGTTTGTTAGACTTTTTCATTCTTTCTACTTTCTCTTCTTAGACCATGTTATTTACTTCTGCTGAAATGATAAATGCAAGCTAAGTAATCAGCTATAAATTACTTTGGAAGAGCATTAACCAGATGATATTTCCTACTCTAAATTGGAATAGGAAATTAACTCTTTTGTCATATGTTTTTAATTTGTACTTTGTCATATTGAAAAGAACTATAACAATGTGCTAAACGTTATCCTTTGTAACTGTCAAATGAATTTTTTAATAAATTATTATTTTTTATTTTGGAGCTTATCTCCCCAGGCATCTACTTAAAATGGACATATATCCAGTTGGACTAGCCCGGTCAACAAATGTAAAATAAAATAAAAATAAAATAAAATAAAACAAGCACAGTATGGTCACAACCATAAGTTTTCCACGTCTACCAACATGGCTGAACCAGCCATGTCAGCCTTCCCATGATCATCGAAAGTCCTAACCATGTCAATGGCAGAGGCCACATATACTATCAACAGGTATACAGTTCCAAAGTACAGAATTCCAAATATGGCAGTTCTAAAGCACGGAATTCCAAACATGGCAGTTCCAAAATACAGAATTCCAAACATGGCAGTGCTGAATCTGCTTATGAAATGGCTTGAAAAGAATTTTCAAAAGCTATTTCTTGGTATGGCTGCGTTGCCTCCTACATACCTCTATGCAGAGGCTTTGCCCCAGAACACCATAATCATTTTTATTCTGAAAGTCTTGAGCACTTCTAGTTGCTTTATTATACCCTCTCTCTTGTAACATATTTAATATTATTCACCCTATCATTTCTGTATCATTTCAATAATACACTAAATATCTTTATTTCCACAAATATCCCCTTCTTCTTTTATACTCATATCCTGCTATGCTGACTTAGGCTCATAGGTTGATAGGTATTTACTAGGCTATTGATCTGTGAGGATCTTTAGAAGCCTAGGCTAGAGAAGGCTTTGTGGTCAATCGAGCAGTGACAAGTGTTTGGACAGGTACATGCAGAAAAGGGCATTATATTCAATGATTGGCATAATGAGAGCTGAGTACAATGGAACAATAACATTCCAAAAGAAAAACAAGTAATCTCCGTGGTATCCCCGAAGTCTCAAACTACCCACTAAACAAGTATAGTGGGTCCAAAAACAAAACAGTGTAAGAAACTTCTCTGTGTGGAAGATTTTCTGTCTATATATCTCTAGTTAATCACTGTATATTAATCAGATCAGACAATTTTGAAGAAACATGAACATATGTGGCAATTAAAGCTGAACTCTTTGAGGAAGCCTGGACTAAACTACTACTGTTCAATTAAACGTATACTGGAACTTAAAAAATTGCCACATTGTTTACATGACTAATTTTATTTTATTTTATTTTATTCTACCAGTTGGTTTTAAATACCATGTTAAATCAGTTTTAATATAACTCCCGAATTCTCAAAAGCTTGCATGGCATGCATGATTAGTGTAAGAGAAAATGTTGCCAATATGGCGGCCAAGCGATCCACGTACGTGCTCGTTTGACATGAGCGAGCGCTCTAGCACTACTGCTTCACGTTCCCAGCCCCAGTATGCAAATGACCCCATTTTCAGGTTAAAACCATGCAAATGAGGTAAATCTGCCATCCAGGAAGCAGGAATCAGGGCATGCAGAACTAGCGTAATCTGCAGAAATGTACTAGTAACCGAGTACGGTACTGCAAAATCCAAAACGGGGACATGACAGCCCCAAATAAAGGCTGCATGTCATTGAGGAAGCATACCAATGGCCAAGTAGAAGGCCGCTGGCATTTCAAACAATGCAAAATGTACAAAATACAACTTTTATTATATGTCCACTGATCAAGGCCATTGAAGCATATGGCAGCGGCGTGCAAATGGGATTGGTGGGGAAATAAGAAAATAAACCTAAAAAAAGCAGTCTAACTAAAATCAATATTCCGCCATGCAAGTCAATGGCAGGCAAAAGACAACCTGGCCAGTAAATAGTGGTTACTAAGAGGAGAGGCACAGTGTGACACATGTAACTATGTATTAGCAGGCAATCCTATGCAAATGAGGGAAAGGATAGTGAATCCCAGTTTTCCCCAGCATGTGAGGCAGGTCCAACAGTGTAAGAGTATGAATAGCTGAGTGCAAGACTAGGAGGTAGGTGGCATCATGGGTGGGTGTGTCAGGCATACTGTCAGCGGCTTGGAGCCTTGTGGCTCGGGGTTGCACCCAGCTCAGCACAGCGAAGCCAGGGGGTGTGTCTAAACCTGCCCAGCATATATGACAAAGTGTAAGCGGGTGTGCACGCTGTGCAACGGGATCAACAGGAAGATAAAGGAAGTGAAACCAGGAAATAACAGCAGTGTGCACATTGGAGTACATTGATTGCACTGCACGACCCCAGGCAGAAACAGAAGGGCAATGGGAAGGGAAAGCAGCAGTAGGAAGGTAATCAAGGGGTACTAGGTTCGCTACCAGGTAAAATGTATCAGAACCAGCCAATTACACATGCAGCAGACCAGCCCAGAACGCCACTATAAACTATGCAAACACCTACCTCTCTGGTTTTTCCCACACTCTACACTACCGATGTAGACAAATAGGGAACGGTTAACACTCACAACAGCAAAATGTTAGGGGCTGCAATAGCTATCATACAACTTGTGGAAGAGGCTGAGGGTGGTGGGGATGTAAATTCTGCCAACCAACCCCCAGTGAGGAGATGAAGATGAGTGTACAGACCCAGGGTAACCTACCAAGGGCCACATGAGCTGGAGATAGTGGAGCGCAATAGGGTGGACAGTGACCTCCTACAGCAAATTGTTGAGTGGTGCCGGCCCCACCTCACACACAGAACTAACAGAGGGGAACCCATCCCAGTGGAAACTAAGGTATATGTAGGCCTAAGAATACTAGCTACAGGTACCTTCCAAAGGCCAACTGGGGATATGATGGGGATCTCACAGTCATCAGCATCCAGGATACTCCACCAGTTCCTGGATGCCATGGTAGCACATGTCGGTGAGCACGTATATTTCCCCCTCACCCATGAGGCGTTGGCCACATATATGTGTCTCTTCCACCAAATAGCAGAATAACCTGAGGTAGTGGGTGCAATAGACTGCATGCATATATGCATCATAGCACCACCCGGTGAGCAGGGTAGGGTCTACATCAACTGCAAGAGCTTACCCTCTATCAACTGCCAGGTCATGTGCGATGCCCAGGGCATAATACTGAATGTGTGTGCTGGCTGCCCTGGAAGTTATCATGATTCCCATATCTGGCATCTGATGCAGCTGTACCAGAAATTTGCAAATGGGGACATCCCACACGGTCACCTAGTGTGGGATGCTGGATACGCACTGGAGCCATGGCTGATGACACCCATCAGAAATGCACACACACCCGAACAAGAGATCCATAATGAGGAACACGCACAAACAAGAATCATAATAGAGCATGTGTTTGGGATGCTCAAGTCAGCTCCGATGCCTGGACACATCCGGTGGAGCCTTGCAGTACTCACCAACTACATGTACCCAAATCGCCCTTGTACGTGCCATGCTATATAATATGATCCTGTGGAAACAGCTGCAGCAGGAGTAGCAAGGGGCAGGGCCACATAGCCCCCCCCCCAACGCCAAGGCCTGCACAGGCACAGAGTGACTCAGAAGAGGAACAACCTGAGCCTGCCCCAGTAGGCAGAAGGAGGCATGACCGGTATGCCCTGGCCCTGGCAAAGAGGCAACGCATAGCACATACTCTGACATGGGAGGGACCCAGGGAATAGCACCTCTCTCTGACTCTTACATACAGTAAAAGAGATGCCAAACATTACACTACCTGTGCCTAACCATGCGTAGGCAGTGTACTATGTGCATCTGACATAGGCAGCCCTGCAGCACCACCCTCAATATTGGGACACCCACAAGATAAGGGACTTACACATGCCAGTTAGGAGGGGGGGGGGTCACATACCCAACAACAGTCACAGCCAGCAGGATATGTGCAGACAAACACAAACAAATGCCATACTATGGCCTCTGAATGAGGGGAATGGGTAACCCCCCCCAGGCCTACATGGACAGACTACAGCAGGCCAGGCAGTGGGATGTCAGTTGTGATTTATTTATTTATTTATTTTATTTATTTGTTTACATTTGTTGACTTGGAGTGTCTGACTGGACATAGGTCCATTTTCAGCGGAGGCCTGGAGAGAAAAGCTCCACAGTTAAAATAAACAGACAGTGGTTACATTGGATTACATAGCGATTAACAATTTAACATAGCAATTACTTACAACATATTTACAGATGAAGAACATAGTACATCAGTAGACAACTAGAATCTTTATCTGTGAAGTACATAACAGACATTAACAAATGTTACAATAAGAAGTTCCTGCTGTATAATAAGTACTAGGCTTAGGAGCATCTGAGCTTGCTATAATCAAGGTAGTTAGCGGAGTGGAAAGAAAGGTAGTGGTTGGATGGGGTGGGTGATATTAGAGTGGGAGTTGCAAGGGCATAGCCAGCATGTTTTTGCTAGGACATCAGAAACTAATGTGTATATAATCAAAAGATAAGAACGGTAGTACACCGGTATGGCTTAGCCAGCATTATAGGTAAGACTACTGACTGAAATGGACTACAGGACATACCAGTACAGTCCTAGCAAATGTGTACAAGTGTCAGGTGTGCCCCCCACCCTACATAGAAATAGTCAGGTGTTCCCCCCACTATACAGACATGTTGCAACAGTCAATGCCAAATGATCGATGGATACCCTGCAGACACAGCATGCTACCTGTTGGTGTACAACACAAAGGTCAACAGTGCAGTATAAACCAATGGACATGATCCACACATGCAAAACAGATGGCCTTACTGGGCATACTCACACACTTAGAGAAATGAAGGCAATGTCAGTCATCAACATACAAACAGGTCATACTGGGCATGCTCACACACTTAAACACATGCAGACCATGTATGCAAACACCAGTGGACCAGACACATCCGGCAGTTGCAATTGTTAGTGCAGACACATGTCAGTATGCATCACTCATGCCTTGCACACACAGTGGGTAGGAATAAAGACATATATGTAAGGATAACACACCATAATAAGCCAAAGGTAGATGGATATAAATGTGTGGAAGAGGGTGACTGTGACAAGGAACCATCCACACCTGTCTCACCCAGCACACAGCCAAAGGGCCACAAACAAATCAGGTGCAGATGTCAGACATTGCAGTTACTAGTGACCAGTACCTTGATGAAAAACTGCCAGGAACCACCACGGTAAAAGAAGAGATGATTTTATTTTAAAATAAAGTAAAACAAGCGCTTTCACGCATTGATATGCGCTTCATCAGGTTATGGTTTACACAGAAAATGAATCCCTTTATATAGCAAAGTTCACTACAATTAAGAAGAACAATTCATCAATTACTCAATTACCCAAGCAAGCAATAAAACAGAATTACTAAGCGAAAACGCCTATTTTCTGTGCTGGCTCAGGAAGTAAGTTAAACATTGAGTCTCAAATACAAAGGAACATTTTCACATTTTTAAAAAATAATTCCAAATTCACAATAACAAAACCTAAATAGTTTATGATGCCATTAGTAATTACTTTTTGCAGTAGTTCATAGTCATATAATAAAATATGCACCAATATAAATTATATAAAACCGCATGGGATAGCTGATATATTCTATCATTTCAAATGCGATGCAGCCTGCATTTGCAGCCAGAGGAGGATGCACCTACATCCTCTGAAACAAACAGCATAATGCATACACTGTTCTAAATAAAATCATCAGGGCACAATGCAAGATCAAAATCAGGCAGGAAGAAACAGCCACTACTATTGCTGCTCCTCGCGCATTCGATGAAGTCTGTCAAAAGACAAACAACAGCAAAACATCAACACAAATGCTATCATTCAAAGACTATACCAACTGCATCCCTAGTCACCTGTGCATATATCGCATATCATGAGAAGTCATCAACAAGAACAATACATTTGTGTAGTGACAACTAGATGACAACCCAAGAAATATTCTGACTAGCGTCAACACATACATATATCACCACTGGATAATGACAAAACAGAAAAGCTGTTGCTTAAAGTAACATTCCAAGTACTTAGAAAATATAAAAATAGTTGTGCCCGTATTAGACCAATAGCGTAGTGTGTCAAAAGCGAGATGATACTCCGCTATTTTCATTACATGAATCTCATGTTATGTGAATATTGTGCACGATGAGAGAAAAGGCCATTTTCATTGGAACATTAATCATGTTCCATTATAAAATTGAATGGTATATAATAATACGTAAAAAGGAAAGAGGAAGACCATATGCCATCCAAATAAATGGAAATCTTACTCGTAGCAATGTAAAACTCCATACTTGTTTCCAAGTTTGCAGCTTAATCACCTCAAATCATCCGTGCTCTAGTTTAGTTATTCAAGTGCATATTGAGGGCAAAAGGATCAGCCGTATAACGGCCTCAAAAAACTAAAATAGGGAAATGATCCATCTAAACCTAGATGTTACTTCTATCTCAGTAGTACATATGCTTATAAGAAAAACAAAAAATATATATTTAGCTTTAGTAACAAAAATGGTATCAAATAAAATAAAATATGCATCCTTTAATATATTATTAAATCCAACCATATTGACATTCATTAGGGCATGAACATAGATTCATCCCTGATATAAAGTTAAGCATTTCTTATCTGATGCCTATTATGGCTGAATGTAAGACTTCCATGGTGTCTTGGTTTAACAGAAAACTCAACTTCCTATGAACACATAACGGGGTTGAATAATCAGCTTCCCGATGTAGATCAAATGTCTTCCTCAGATGTTATTGTGACCAGTATAAATAATGTATGGTGAAAATCACCAATGGGTCTATGTAAATATGAGATGATATTTCATTAATATTAAAATATGTTCATAAAACAATTCAACTGCATGCCATGTTATGTTATTGTGACCAGTATAAATAATGTATGGTGAGAATCACCAATGGGTCTATGTAAATATGAGATGATATTTCATTAATATTAAAATATGTTCATAAAACAATTCAACTGCATGCCATGTTATGTTAGGGCATACTATTACTAATTGAAAGCAACCAAGCATGAACTTTACCACAACCAGGGTTTGAAGTCCATGATTCCAATAAAAAACATAGCATTAAGACATAAAAACTTAGGTGAAAACTAAATATTATGTGAACACAGAATAGCCAGTAGGCCATTTACATATGAATATATGAAAGGAAATTTATGGGCCACACCTAAGGCTATAGTGCTAGCTTAGCTCCAATTCATTTATATAAAAGTCTTTTATAAAATTTTTTCAAAAATTTCAGATAACATATATATATGGAGCAATATCAAAAAGCATGTGTCATAATATTTATATGACCGGGGGACAGTCATAGAACTACGCTACACACTGAGATGCTCCTATATGTACAAATGTACTGCACATGGAAAAATTGATGTAACTATTATAGGGTCATTGAAATATTGTGAGATATCAGAATGACCCTAACAAAGCAGGGCGTATATTAATGGTGGTGTTGAGCCCTGGTGGTATATGCGCTTTGAGTCTTAAAATCCATTTGAGCTCGAACATTTCAACAGTACCTATGTGGTCTCCCTCTCTCCTATTTTGATTAATAACCTGCAATATCTGAAAGGTAAACCTATGTCCAGGGCTCTCATTGCAGTGTATGGCTAAAGCACTATTTGAATTGCCCTTTCTAATATTGTAAACATGATTGTAAATTCGATCTCTAAACCTTCTAGAGGTCATTCCTACATAGTAGCTGTCGCATTGATCACATTTTGCATAGTAAACAACATTTTGAGTATTACAAGTTGCATAGAAAGTTGGTCTAAAATCTATACTGGTGCCCGGGACCTTGAGGACCTGTTCCTTATTGATGTACACACATATAGAGCACCTACCACATGCATACGTGCCCATTTTTATCTGGGTTCGAATATCAGTTTGTTTCACGTCATATTTGTCCTTGCATAAAAGCCTCTTTAAATTCATACAATTGCTAAATCTAAAACTAGGTTTGCTGCCCAAGAATGTATATAGATATGGTTCAGATAGTAGAATTTTCCAATTCCCTGTTATAATTTTAGTAAGATGTTGAACATCACTGGTATATTTAATATCATATTTAATTTTATCATTTCTCTCATGGTCATGTCCTACTTTCCTTCTTGAATTACCAGTGATGTTATTACTTATAGCAGAATCTATTGTTTCATTAATCAAATTCATAGGATATCCTCTGTCCATGAAGAAATTCTTCTGTTGCTCAATTAAGCACAGAGCATCTTTTCTATCTGAACATATTCTTAATATTCTACTAGCCTGTCCTTTGATGATATTTCGGAAAATGTGTCGCGGGTGCATACTGTCATAGTGAAGTATACTGTTTCTCCAACAGGGCTTGCGATACAAAGTGGTAGTAAGGCAATCTCTGTCATCCTTTGTTATAGAAATATCTAAGAAGTTGGCCTTTACTGAAGAATATTCATAAGTAAAGGTGAGAAAAGATGTTGTACTATTCATATATCTTACAAATTCTTCAAGTTCTTCTACACTACCATTCCACAATATAATAACGTCATCTACAAAACGCCTGTAGATGACTACTTTATCAAATCTGGGGTCACTGAAGACATTCTCCTTTTCCCATCTATATACAACCAGGTTGGCATATGCATTCGCACAGGGAGTGCCCATGGCTACTCCCCATGTTTGTGCATATGCCATGTCATTGAATAGGAAAACATTGTTGTTGAGAACCAAGTCTAGAAGACAGCAGATATTCATAATCTCAGTGCTATCTATAGTTCCCTGCTCAATTAGATGGAACCTAATAGCATCTAACCCATAATCATTGGGGATGCTAGTGAAAAGGCTCTTTATGTCCATTGTAACAAGTAATGTGTTAGTATTCAGTTTGTCTGTTACCTGTTTATGCTTTAAATCTTCTAATAAATCATAAGAATTTTTAAGAATGGTTGAGATTTCTTTAGTCATTGGGCCCAGCTTAGACTGTATATATAGAGATGCATTCTCGGTGACCCAGTGGTCACCCGATACTATGGGCCGTAGTGGTGGGGGATACTCGCCCTTGTGTAGTTTCGGTAAGCCTTTTATGACCGGTATGAGAGGTGATTCTACCCTCAAAAAATCATATAGCATCTTGTCTATTGACCTTGTCATAAGCATGTCATATAAGGTATCATGTACATAATTGATTATAGATTTTACCTTAGATCTATCAATGACTTTATAAGCTTTATCATCTCTGAGCATCGAATTCATCAATTGGTCATAAAAACTCTTATCAAGGGCCACAATTCCCCCTCCCTTATCAGCTGGTTTAAATATCATATCCTTGTCAGTGGCCAAGACATCTAAGGATTGTTTCTGTGTGCGATTTAAATTTATATAAACATTGCTATGTTTGTCACATTCATAATAATTATAAAAATCCCGCTCACATGTCCGTATGAAGCACTCTATAGTAGGTGTTAACGGGGGTGTGAATGTACTTCTCCTTTTATATGCTGTTGTATTATACAGAGAAATACAACTATCAGATGAATTATCTTTAAAAAATATTTTCAGAGATAACTTCCTTGCAAATAGCCGCAAGCCTACAAGAGTATCAGATAGAACACTATGACAGGAGGGTATAAAAGATAACCCTCTATTAATTAAGGAATGTTCCTCTATGGAAAAAGATCTGTTCGTCAAATTGAAAAACAAAAAATTCAATTCTTCATTCTTCTTCTTCGCTCCGGTGTTTCTTCCGAAAGTTTTCTTTTCCCCCTTCCTCTGCTCACAGACCGTGAGCGTGTCTTGTCCTTGTAGGGGAGTGGGAAGTTTAAAGGCATGGGTACAAACGAGTTTATATTCTTGTTAGAAGTTTTAGGTTTAGCACCTGAATTCTCTGATGTGTTCAGGCCGAGTTGGTTACAAGGCAAGGACAAACTAGGCGTGTTAGAAGTAGTGGGCTCACAGTTATTGGTGTCATCCATTTGGGTTGGAGCAGCCAATTTGTTGCTAAGTGTTTCCACTGAAGTATGGACTGTACCTTCCCTAACTGTATTCACAGTAGTCAAGGATGGAATAGTGTGAGCATTAGTATTAGGCTGTCTATTTAGCCTCGGCCATATGAAGATGCGCCCAGACTGAAAGTCTTCACAATCACGCTTTAGCTTCCTAGTTTTCACTTGCTCTAATTTATTGCTATATAGCGTCAGTTGTCTGTTCATAGACTGTATTTTAGAAATACAAAACTCAGTTTTAAAGTTAACAGTTAAATAGTCATATTGTTCCTCTACCTTAGCCAAAAGTTCCTTCTCGATGGGTGCAAAGGTCAACAGTGCAGTATAAACCAATGGACATGATCCACACATGCAAAACAGATGGCCTTACTGGGCATACTCACACACTTAGAGAAATGAAGGCAATGTCAGTCATCAACATACAAACAGGTCATACTGGGCATGCTCACACACTTAAACACATGCAGACCATGTATGCAAACACCAGTGGACCAGACACATCCGGCAGTTGCAATTGTTAGTGCAGACACATGTCAGTATGCATCACTCATGCCTTGCACACACAGTGGGTAGGAATAAAGACATATATGTAAGGATAACACACCATAATAAGCCAAAGGTAGATGGATATAAATGTGTGGAAGAGGGTGACTGTGACAAGGAACCATCCACACCTGTCTCACCCAGCACACAGCCAAAGGGCCACAAACAAATCAGGTGCAGATGTCAGACATTGCAGTTACTAGTGACCAGTACCTGTTAGCACCACAGGCTATGTGGTCCACATGCCAGCTGTGCAATATGGCTGTACAAGGACGTAGTCAGCTAGTAGCCGTATACATGTACCTTTGACATATGACCCCATGTGGCCGCATGTGGTGTGTCACCCCTACATGAATGAGTTATGGGCCATGCACACACCGCCCACCCCATAGCGCTACCCTGACAAGCTTGCTGAGGTTATCCAATGTGAAATACACCTTTGGGAGAGTTGTGGCACACTAATCTCTGTGGTGTGTCCCATAACTGCGTACTGCTGTAGTGTGATAAACTAATTAGTTAGGAGTTCTAACCCCAGACATGTCAACTGTGTGTCAGTGTTTGTGTGCGTGCCTGTCTCTCACTGACTGTGTAGAGAACAATACCTTTTAGGTTACTCACACCCCTTACAATTCACATACCCACCTTTGGCAAGGCTGCTGATGTCACCCACCTAGAAATACTCCCCTGGGAAGGCTGTAGACCAGTAATCTCCATAGCACATGCTGTAACTGCATACTGCTGTAGTGTGATAATGTAGTTAGGTAGAAAGTCAAACCCCAGATGTGGCAACTGTGAGCGTGTGAGTCTGTGTGTGTGTATGTGTGTGTGTCTCTCTGTCACTGACTGGTTAGAGAGCTATGCTTTTTAGGACACTCACACCCCTTACAGTTCACATACCCAACTTTGGCAAGGCTGCCGATGTCACCCACCTAGAAATGCACCTCTGGGAAGGCTGAAGCCCAATAATCTTTATAGTGCATCCTGTAACTGCGTATCACTGAAGTGTGATAAACTAGTTTAGGTAGGAGTTCCAATCCCAAACCTGGCAACTGTGTGTGTCTGTGTTTGCGTGCATGTCTGACTGTGTAGAAAGTTATGCTTTTTAGGCTACTCACACCCCTAACAATTCAAATACTCACCTTTGGCAAGGCTGCTGATGTCACACACCTAGAAATACACCTCTGGGATGATTGTAACCCAGTAAACTCCATAGCATGTCCAGTGACAGCATATGGCCATAGTGTGATTAAGGAGTTAGTTGAGAGCTCTAACCCAGACCTGCCAACTGTGTGTGTGTGTGTGTGTGTGTGTGTGTGTGTGTGTGTGTGTGTGTGTGTGTGTGTGTGTGTGTGTGTGTGTGTGTGTGTGTGTGTGTGTGTGTGTATGGGTGCATGTCTGACTGTGTAGAAAGCAATGCTTTTAGGGTACTCACACCCCTTACATTTCACATACCCAACGTTGGCAAGGCTGCTGATGTCAACCACCTAGATATACACCTCTGTGAAGGCTGTAGCCTAGTAATGTCTGTAGTGCATCCTGTAACTGCGTCCTACTATAGTGTGATAAACTAGTTAGGTAGGAGTTCTAACCTCAAACCTGGTGAGTCTGTGTTTGTGTGCATGTCTGACTGTGGAGAGAGCAATGCTTTTTAGGCTACTCACACCCCTTACAATTCAAATATCCACCTTTGGCAAGGCTGCTGATGTCACGCACCTAGAAATACACCTCTGAGACAACTGTAGCCTAGTAATCTCCATAGCATGTCATGTAACAGTGTATAGTCATAGTGTGATTAAGGAGTTAGTTGGGAGTTCCAACCCCAGACTTGCCAACAGTGTGTGTGTATGCATGCATGTCTGACTGTGTAGAGAGCAATGCTTCTAGGGTACTCACACCCCTTACATGTCACATATCCAACTTTGGCAAGGCTGCTGATGTCAACCACCTAGAAATACACCTCTGAGAAGGCTGCAGCTCTATAATCTCTGTAGCGTATCCCGTAACTGCATACCACTGTAGTGTGATAAACTAGTTAGGTAGGAGTTCCAACCCCAAACCTGGCAACTGTGTGTGTCTGTTTGTTTGCATGTCTGACTGTGTAGAGAGCAATGCTTCTTAGGCTGATCACACCCCTTACCATTCAGATACCCACCTTTGACAAGGCTGCTGATGTTACGCACCTAGAAGTTCACCTCTGGGATGTTTGTAGCCCCCAGTAATCTCAGTAGCATGTCCTGTAAAAGCGTATGGCCATAATGGGATTAACGAGTTAGTTGGGAGTTCCAACCCCCATCCTGCCAACTGTGTGTGCATGTCTGACTGTGGAAAGAGCAATGTTTTTAGGGTACTCACACCCCTTACATTTAACATACCCAACTTTGGCAAAGCTGCTCATGTCATGCACCTAGAAATACACCTCTGGGAAGTTTGTAGACCAGTAATTTTTGTAACACATCCAGTAACTGCATACTGCTGTATTGTGAATTAGAACCGTAGTAGGTTCCATCCCCGCACATGGCAGTTCTGGATGTATTGTGTGTGTCACTGTCTTTGTAGGGAGAAATTCATTTTAGGCTAGTCTCTCACAGTCAGTTTCAAATGCCCTTCTTTGGCAATCCTGCTGATGTCAGTCATTGTGAAATGTACTTTTGGGAAAGACTACTCCAGTAATATCCATGGCACATACTATAACTGTGCAGTGCTATAGTGTAATAAACTAGTTAGGTAGGGGTTCTACTTCCAAACATGAGAGATGTGTGTCTGCGTGCGTCTGCGTGTGTGTGTGTGTGTGTGTGTGTGTGTGTGTGTGTGTGTGTGTGTGTGTGTGTGTGTGTGTGTGTGTTTGTAACCCATATCCTGTGTAGAGATGGGTGTGGCCAATGTGGAGCAGTGTTTGCATATTTCTTATATGGTGGCCATACTATATATCACAATGTCCACCATACAGGGATAACAGATGTGATATGACTGAGAGGCTGGGGCGCAAAGCCATACCCAGACATGTGACATCAAGGCCAGGCAATCACAGTTAGCAACGTCAGTATTACCCAGAGCACACTCTCAACCCATGTGTCATACACATGCACATGCCTAGGTAACAGCCAATATGTGGATAGTACACTGCATATTGGCCACTGATAGTAAGTATGGAGTGACAGCAGTGGGCCACAGAGGGCATGTCACCCTGTTCATCTGTCCAATATGCAAGTACATGCAGATAGTGCACCCTCCCCCAAGTTCCCCAATGGAAATCTGCACCACCTGTGGCGCCATCACATGTGACCCACAATGGACATACCATGCCTGACAACATGCCCTGTATGGACAGATGCCACTGACACTAGGAATGCTGATAGCATGCTCTCAATGTAAGTGCAAGGTAAAGCTGCTGGCCATTACCAGTTCCCACCACAGGTGGGAAGGACTGGCACATCTGATGATAATCTGTGTTCACAACATGGGCCGGACACCCAAGGTACAGTTTCACATGTCACTGTACATGCATGTGGGAGGTGTGCACATCCCAGACGCCTTCCATTTCATGGATGAAGGAACACGGACATAGCAAGCAATGCACAGCATTGGCCATACACAATAGTCACTCAGGTGACCGGATGGGGGATACAATACCCACCTGTGTGGGCAAATGCAGACACTACACCCTGAGCCACAATGCAGACCAACATCATGTGGCCTGATGCCAAGGTACACCCATCACTTAGTCTTGGACAGCCATCTGGTGCAGTCGAACACCACACACCTGCGCAGACATGCACCCATGCATGTCAGTACTGGCAACCTGTCTGTTTATGTGTGTGTGTTGCATACTGCAGATGTTCACATCCACACTCCCTACAACCCCCATGGGTATACTGCAGCATGCTGTCTGATGTCAGGCACCTTCACATACCCTTCGCCCATACAGCCCCCATATGACCTATGTGGTGCATGGGATACCTGCACAGTGATGTGATGTGGCAATCCCACAACCAATGTGTTGTACACCTGGCCCTGCCACATGTGTTAATATGTGTGTGTCCTTGTGAGAGTGTGGCTGTGTTGACACTGGCACCTGTTCATGCTGACAGGCACATGCATGTCACCTACCGTACAGCTACTGTATCTCTGTTGCAGATGTCACTCACCATCACATATATGTTCTGAGTGCTCCACAACAGGTAACCCATGTGGTGCATCCAATAATTATATCAAACTGTGCTAGCACTACATAGTTGTCAGGGGGTTGATACCCTGTGCTGTTAGGTGTATGACACAAACAAGCTTCAGTTTTACTCTCCCATCCCTCCCTGACATGTATTTGCCTCTGTCTGCATCCACCACCCCCTCTCTGGTGGACGTGGAGACCTACACCTGCTTTGCTTAGGCAGCAGCATGTGTATTGTAAGTGATGCTCATGATCAGCTGATGGCCTCTGCATGAATCACAGCCCTCCCCTAGCTGATTGCATGTGAAACAGCTGTGGTAACATTCCCATAGCCAATTGTATGGAAACACACTCCAATACCTAGGAACATAATGGTGGTGTTGGCCCTTTTCATTCACTGTGAGTAGGAATTAGATCTGTCGTGTGGCAAACAGCATCTCAGATGGATTGGAGTGCACCTCTAACAACATACACTGTGGAAACAGTGCAACAAACAGGAGGGGGATGTGCCTGACCTGACTACAGACTGTAAGTGCCACTATACTGCATTTGGAGTAATGTTGCTTTAACAGTGTTTGTGTGGATATGGCTGTTGTACATGTCTCAATACCTGCCATGTCAGTTCCATGTTTATGGGGAATCCCCATATGCAGGGTCATCTGCAGCCTGAGCAGTGTTGTGTCCATGGTTGCATGTGTCACCCACTGAGCACCTAGCTGTGGAGTGCAGAAGGTAGTGTGAGGATTGCAGTCAGTAGTTGGAGAAAGCCGTGATAGTCGCAGATGATATATCCCTCAAAGGACATATGTTGCAACAACCCTGTAACAACAGTAAATGTATGCAGTTATCACAGCAACATGTCAATATTGGCCCTGTGTATGTGCTACTGGACCCACCTCTGTCAACCTTTGTACATATGTCATGCATGAAGTGATGCATATGTGCTGTACACCATAATTTGTGGCATCATATCGGAGAACAAGCCACTGATATATCTGACTGGTACACATGTTATGTACAGTAGGAGTTACATTACATGGCATTACCTGCACATTCTGCGGAAGTTTGTACAGTACTGAGGTCTGTGTACCTATGGTGAATGTCCTCAGTGTGTGTAGTGTTGATATGTACCTCAGCCTGTGTACAGACTGTAGTAGATGACATTGTTCTAGTTTCTCTACTATCAGATGTTACATGCTGCACAACTGTATTGTATTGTATTGTAGTGGCATACATGTTTGTAGGGGCATAAACACATGTGTCCCATACCAGAAACAGCCACCAGACCAAACTGTGTAGCAGGCCAGTATATGAAGGGTCAGTCTGTGAGTGTCACATATGATGATGGTGTAGAACACATAGTCCATATACTGTAATACCATGCTAGCTAATCATATATGGCTGTGGGTGTGTTCACATTGGTTGTGGATATTCACTTTCACACAGGTGTATCTTACCCTGTGCTGTGACATGCCTGTTGAGCCTGCTTTATATGCAGATACCTGTGCATTTTCCCTTAGGAGATGTAGGCCAGTGTTGAGCCAGTCTGCCTGCAGCCTGCACAGTGCATTGTGAAATGCCTAGCAGCATTTCAAGTGTACTTACCCAGTGGGATGTCATGTGCAGATACTATCCAGATGTCCCACTGTCGGGCCTCCATTAACAGTCATGTATGTCAGACAGGGCAGTGGGATGCAGTGCAGATGTATGTCAATACATATTGGGTAGTATGTGGCCATGGCACCCCTGTACCAGTAGTTATACCATGTCAGGCCAGACAGAGGTTTATGAATGCATGACCTATGGTGGACATCATATACCGGTCGTTATGTGTTATACCCATCTACATGGCCGTCTACATCCATATTGTCAGCCATGGTACACATGTGTAGCACTAAGGGCTTATGTGTATACCTCTGGACTGTACAGATTGTGTCAGACCTTCCACATATATTGGCCAATATCTCTGCTGCAGTCCACTGCGGCATTACATGCTAGCAGCGGTACTGTACAATGATGTCCTTAGGATGTCTGCCAGTAGCCAATGGCACATATTATAAGCAGCTGTAACCTCCCACATACACCATGTCTGTGAAGACAATCCCAGTGATAGTAGCAATAGTCTACTAGTATACCTGCTATACATACCTGACATCCCCTGCAACTACGACATTGGGAACATACAGGCTGGTGTTGGCCTACACTTCATGTCCAGGACATATGGTGGGAATATATGTATATATACTAATCCAGATAGCCAGATATATATGATTACACCTGTGTACTACACCCAATTAACACTGTCATGGCAACCACCTACTATAGATCCCCACGTCATGTGTGCGTGGTCCGATTACATCTCCTGTGTGATGGACATCCGTTCTGTGTGTGAGCAGCAGTGCTGCCAACAGCAGGTAGCAATACCCCTTAAGGAGAACCAGCACAATCAGGGCAGCCACATATTTGTAGGAGGATCAGGAACTACAGACAGACCGTGAGTAGAGTTGTGTTATGCTTTGTATAGTACTGATGTTACAGGGTGTGGGTGTACATACTAGTTTGCCATGGAATGCAGTCCATCTGCATAGCATGCAACTGTGGGCCTATTTTCATGCTGGCCAGAGCTATGCCTATCATGTCTTGTCTGTCCACCACACAGGTCTTGTGTCAGATATTACACTGGCAGTGTGTGTGTTGCATGTTATCAGTACATGGCTACATCCATGACCATCTCTACCCTCAATTCCCTGACTAGGGGTATGTTACAGACTATCCTGTAATACCAGCACCTTGCGTAGTGTATGGCAACAGTTGTCCACATATGTACCTGTATTCCAGCCTCTGTCCATCACCTACATACCAAGCTTTGCACATATGTCATGATGTCGGTGGTTGATCCATAGTGGGCTGGGAATATAACACACTGCCAGTGCTGCCATCAGTCTACTGCCGTTGTAGCCCTCACACATACGGTGGGGCTGGGACCATATATGTGTGGGCGGCACCTACACAATACATGTGTGCCCTTATGCACTGCAGAGGCCAGTGTATGTAACAGTGGTATATGACCCTGTATTATTTAGTCTGGGGGGTGCACCATAAATGACTTAGGCTGCTACAAAATGTAGGGGTATCAGAGCTGAGCTGCCTTAAGGTGTCTGGATGCACAGTACCATATACTTCACCTGTATATACATTACTAACATGGATCTGGGTAATGAAGGACTACTGCCCCCTGCCATACAAATTGTTCTGTTTGTTGGTGTGCTCATAATGGTGTCAGTTATGCCATTTTATGTAGCAGTTACAACCCATGTGGTCATATGATGTCTATACCACCTACTGAGTTTGTACAGTGTGTAGATAGAGGCTGCTGAACTACACACCTGTATTACATACTGTTGATTGTTAGATATCATGTGGCCCAGTGTTTCTTTCCTATTGTACAATGTGAATGGCTTGGCCTGGACAGCAATAGCTGTGAACCTTTCCAGACTACTGTATTACATTGATATAGTTGTCAGTGTCTGAACAGCTATATGGCATGGCATGTAGAACTGTAATAGTATACAATTAAAGGTTTCCATGTCTGCAAACCTGTGAGTGGTGTTTTACCTATGAATTCTCTGTGAGTGTATGTTACAGGCAACAATTGTCATTTGTATGGACGGCACATGCAGTGTTCAGTCATTCAGGGGCAACTGTAGGAATAGTGGCTGTTCCA